>NC_083440.1:23114337-23319337 GCF_020745735.1 Hemiscyllium ocellatum | reverse complement strand
CACATCCCTGAACACTGTGGGACAATTTAGCACGGCCAGTCCACCCTAACCTACACATCCCCGAACACTATGGGACAATTTAGCACGGCCAGTCCACCCTAACCTACACATCCCTGAACACTGTGGGACAATTTAGCACGGCCAGTCCACCCTAACCTACACATCCCTGAACAGATTTAAGGTGGGATTTGTGGGTGGGAGTTGTGGGATGTGTGGTGTGTGGGGTGTGGGGGGGTGGGGGGGTGTTTAAGGGAGAGGTGCGAGGGACATTTCTCACGCAGAGACACAGAGGCAGGAGACTGGAACACATTGCCCGAGGGGGCGCTGGGAGCGGGCACGCTGTTGACACTTTAGGGGCATCCAAACGGGTACACGACCCGGGAGGGAACGTGGGGATACGCGGCAGATAAGGGCAGGGGGTTTGTTTGATGGGGTTAGTCTGGGCGTGAGGATCAGCACAGGCCTGGGGGGCCGAAGGACATGTTCCTTCTCTTTCGTCCCTCCTTGCGGATAACGGCCCTCTGTACGAGACGCCACCTTCGGCCGTCGGTTAGAGACGTCAAGGACAGGAGCAGGAACTCAGCCCTGGCTGACCATCCAATCTTAATATCCCGTTCCCGTCCTCCTCTCCCCTCGATCCCTTTAGCCTCCGGGAGGAGCGCCCAGCTCCCTCTGTTGTCCCGACAGCTTCCCGCGGGAGAGAATTCCACAGATTCCCAACTCCGTCCTGAACGGCTTCCCCTGAGACCGTGACTCCCCGAGTTCTGGGCTTCCCCGACATCGGGAATATTCTACCCCCCGCCCGGTCCCGTCAGGATTTTGGGTGTTTCTCCAATGGCTGCCCGCCCCATCCTCCGAAATTCCAAGCCCAGTCGATCCAGCCTTGCCTCCTATCCCAGCCCCTGCTATCCCGGGAATCAGACTGGTGAACATTGGGCTCCCTCCCTCCTCCCCTCAGAGTACCCAAGGGTGGGGGCCATTCCATTACTACGTCCTGGGAACGTGCACTGGGCCCTCGATTTGAGAAAGGCCTGTGATTTCTCCCACTCCCGTCCCATCCTGCTTTGAGGAACTTGGCCAATCCGGCGTCTCTCGTCGACTCTCTGAAACTCGCGAGTGAGGGAGCGCTGCTCCCAACAGCAACCAATCGCCTTTCCTTTCCCCTTCCCCTGACGTCTTCGGAAGGAACGTTCTTTGTAGACAGACGGGTTTGGAGGAAGACTTCCTCACGCTGCGTCGCTCCCTGGTGCGGTGAGAGAGCTCCTCAGCAAAGAGCAGGGGAAGGCGGCCATTTCTCAGCCAGAGTAGCCTGTCCTCCATCTTGGGACAACACCCAGGATGTAAGGATAACGCGCTGGGATTGGTCGAGGAGCTAACACCGCCCAGGCCGAAGCACCACGTCCACCTCTGGAGACCTCCCATCTTTCGGCCTACGCTATTTTGTCAGAGGAATCCGAGCCAGGAGAGCATGCTGGGTAATCGTTGGCCCAATGCCCAGGGTTTCCTCTACCCCAGGGTGGGGACGGAATTGTTCCCCTCCTTCCCACAACACCCCACCTCAGTTGTCGTTCCTCTCGATGGAATTAACTGTTCCAATGCCCTCTATTTTCCACACAGACCAGCGACTTCGATACATAATCCCCAACACTCCCTCTCCCTCTCCCTGCGTTACTCCCCACGGGGGGTTTCCTTCCTCCCAATATCACTCTCTCGTTCAAATCCTCCCTCGCCCCACTCTCTCACTCTCATTCCCCCCCCACTCTCACACTCTCATTCCCCCCCCACTCTCTCACTCTCATTCCCCCCCACTCTCTCACTCTCATTCCCCCCCACTCTCTCTCTCTCTCATTCCCCCCCACTCTCTCTCTCATTCCCCCCCCACTCTCACTCTCATTCCCCCCCACTCTCTCACTCTCATTTCCCCCCACTCTCTCACTCTCATTCCCCCCCACTCTCTCTCTCTCATTCCCCCCCCACTCTCTCTCTCATTCCCCCCCACTCTCTCACTCTCATTTCCCCCCACTCTCTCTCTCATTCCCCCCCACTCTCTCTCTCTCATTCCCCCCCCACTCTCTCTCTCATTCCCCCCCACTCTCTCACTCTCATTCCCCCCACTCTCTCTCTCATTCCCCCCCACTCTCTCTCTCATTCCTCCACCACTCTCACTCTCATTCCCCCCCACTCTCTCACTCTCATTTCCCCCACTCTCACACTCTCATTCCCCCCCACTCTCTCACTCTCATTCCCCCCCACTCTCACTCTCTCATTCTCCCCACTCTCTCACTCTCTCATTTCCCCCCCACTCTCACTCTATCATTCTCCCCACTCTCTCTCTCTCTCTCTCATTCCCCCCACTCTCTCTCGTTCAAATCCCCCTCGCCCCACTGTCACTCTCATTCCCCCCCAATCTCATTCCCCCCTCCCACTCTCTCTATCTCATTCCCCCCCCACTCTCTCACTCTCTCATTGAACCCCCACTCTCTCTCTCTCTCTCTCATTCTCCCCCCACTCTCTTTCTCTCTGTCACTCTCTCTATCTCTCCCATTTGTCTCTCTGTCCCTCACTTTTCTCCTGTCTCCCTGTCTGTCTGTCTCTCTCTCTCTGTCTCCCTCTCTCTCTCCCTCTCTCCCCCTCTCTCTCTCTCTCCCTCTCTCTCTCTCTCTCTCTCTCTGTCCTGGAGTCTCCTCGAGCTCTGGGGACAGGAGGGGGCGAGGGGAACTGGATGAGGTGCCTACCTCACACGGGTAGTATACACAAAAGATGATTTCCGAGGCATGTTCCAGTAATATTATCGCGTAGATAGCAGTGATCAGAGCACACAGTATGTTCAGGGTCAGGCAGACTCGGATCTGTGGGAACAGGACAGCAAGGGGAGTGAGGGTCTGCACAGGACCCCGCACAGAGAGAAACACCACATCTCTGTATCTCTGAGGGTGTCGGGGCGGGGGGGTGGGGAGAGAGAGAGAGACGGACAGAGGGAGAGAGGGAACGAGAGAGAGAGAGACAGACAGACAGAGACGAGAGGGGAGACAGAGAGAGAGAGAGAGAGACAGACAGACAGAGGGAGGGACAGAGAGAGGGGGAGAGAGAGAGAGGGACAGAGGGAGAGAGACAGACAGAGAGGAGAGGGGAGACAGAGAGAGAGAGAGTGACAGACAGACAGACGGCAGACGGAGGGACAGAGAGAGGGGGAGAGAGAGACAGACAGAGAGAGAGAGACAGAGGGAGAGAGGGGGAGAGAAAAAGAGAGGGAAAAAGAGACAGGGACAGAAACAGAAAGAGAGAGAGAGGGAGACACATTGAGAGAGAGAGAGAGCGAGAGCGAGACAGACTGAAACAGGGACAGACAGGGAGAGAGGGGAAATGTGAGGGACAGAGAGACAAATGGGAGAGATAGAGAGAGTGACAGAGAGAAAGAGAGTGGGGGAGAGAGAGAAAGAGAGACAGAGACGGGGACAGACAGAGAGAGAGAGAGAGAAAGGAGGGGACAGAGAGAAAAAGAGAGAGAGAGACAGAGAGGGAGAGAGGGATGAGTGAGAGGGACAGAGAGGGAGAGGGGAGGGTGGAAAGAGATGGGGAGGGGGTGGAGAGACAAAGAGAGAGGGGGAGAGAAAGGGACAGAGAGGGAGAGAGAGAGGGAGAGAGGGAGGAGGGAGTGAAAGAGAGAGGTGGACGATGGTGAAGCGAGTGGGGGATAGAGGCAGAGAGAGAGAGAGAGACAGAGAGGGGAGAGAGAGAGTAAAAGAGAGAGATACAGAAAGAGAGAGACAGAGCGACAGAGAGGGAGAGAGAGAGAGAGACAGAGTGGGGGGACAGAGAGGGAGAGAGACAGAGAGGGAGAGAGAGAAAGAGAGACAAAGAGGGAGAGAGAGAGAGAGAGAGAGAGGGAGAGAGAGAAACAGACAGAGAGAGATGGGGAGACAGAGAGAGAGAGAGCGAGACAGGGACAGACAGGGAGAGAGGGGAAAAGTGAGAGACAGCGAGACAAATGGGAAAGATAGAGAGAGTGACAGAGAGAAAGAGAGTGGGGGAGAGAGAGAAAGAGAGAGGAGGGGACAGAGAGAAAAAGAGAGAGAGAGAGATAGAGAGGTAGAGATGGAGGAGAGAGAGAGGGAGGAGAGAGAGAGGGAGAGAGAGGGAGAAGAGAGGGAGAAAAGAGATAGAGGGTGAGGGAGTGGAGAGAGACAGAAAGAGAGAGGGAGAGAGAGACAGAGAGAGAAACAGACAGAGAGAGAGAAAGAGAGAGATAGGAAGAGAGAGAGGGACAGAGAGAGGGAGAGAGAGGGAGGGAGAGGGAGCGAGGGTGAGAGAGCAAGGGAGAGCTAGTGAGGGAGAGAGAGAGAGCAAGGGAGAGAGGGAGTGAGGGAGAGAGAGAGGGAGTGAGTGAGAGGAGAGGTAGATAGTGAGGGAGTGAGTGAGGGGGGAGGGGAGTGAGTGAGGGGGGAGGGGAGGGAGTGAGGGGGGGAGGGAAGGGAGGGAGGCGAGGGGGGGAGGGGAGGGAGGGAGAGATGAGGAGAGGGTCTGGCAGAGCCATGGGTTTGGTTAATCCCCATGGCTGTGTAATGGCCTTACCATGTTGACGGTGGGCCTGTTCTCAGCCAAGATGGACACCGTTCCCGTGGCAACACACTGCAGGCAGAGATAGTGTTTACAGTCAGGGAGGGAGTCACAGCACCGTCCAAAACCCACTGAACCTCCCATCGCGAAGGGGAAGACAGCCTTCCAGACCCTAACCCAAGTGACCCAGCCTCCCCCCTCTCACTGTGGGAGAGTCAGTGCTGAGGGAGGGCCGCACTGTCAGAGGGTCAGTGCTGAGGGAGGGCCGCACTGTCGGAGGGTCAGTGCTGAGGGAGGGCCGCACTGTCGGAGGGTCAGTGCTGAGGGAGGGCCGCACTGTCGGAGGGTCAGTGCTGAGGGAGGGCCGCACTGTCGGAGGGTCAGTGCTGAGGGAGGGCCGCACTGTCGGAGGGTGACCTGTTGGGACTGAGTGAGTGATGGAGGAGGCTGATGTCTCTCCTGTTCTCTGTGCCTTGTCGCGGATGATACCGAAGCGGGTTTGCCAACGCTACCTGGACCCCTTGGGGGTAACATACCTGAAGAGTGAGCCAAGCATTGACGCCGACTTTCACCATCTCCCAGGCATTGATGGACAGCGTTTCGAGCGTTAACAGCGGGATGGTCAGTCCCAGGACAACGTGGATTACCTGCAAGCCAATGGGACACTACATTGGTATGGCACCAACCGGATGGTTTAGACAATCTGTCAACCACACTCACATCACGGAATGGGGAAGAGTTGGAGGCTGACTAGGCCCAGTCTGTTTTCCCTGGAGCTTCGGAGGCTGAGGGGTGACCTTATAGAGGTTTATAAAATCATGAGGGACATGGATAGGGTAAATAGGCAAAGTCTTTTCCCCCTGGGGTGGGGGAGTCCAGAACTAGAGGGGCATAGGTTTAGGGTGAGAGGGGAAAGATATAAAAGGGACCTAAGGGGCAACTTTTTCCCCCAGAGGGTGGTACGTGTGTGGAATGAGCTGCCAGAGGATGTGGTGGGGGCTGGTACAATGACAACATTTAAGAGGCATTTGGATGGGGATATGGATAGGAAGGGTTTGGGGGGATATGGGCCGGGTGCTGGCAGGTGGGACTAGATTGGGTTGGGATATCAGGATGGGTTGGGCCGAAGGGTCTGCGCTGTAACTCTCCATAAAAGCGAACGTTGGAGGGTTCGGAGTTGAAAGGTGGGGGAGCTCCCGCTGTCGGAGCGGTGGGATTCGGAATCCCGGGCGATGTTCGCCACCTTCTTCCCGCCTGGAATGCCACGGTGCTTCCCCGGATCGATTCCCGAGATGAGGGGGATGGTCTGTGTGAGGATCAGGCCGCACGGCGTTCCCTGGAAGAACGAGAGGGTGGGATGGGGTGAAACGCAGGGAGAGCTAGGGAGGCTGTCGCTAGGCAACGGTGTGGCCTAGTGAGGCCCACGCCATTTTGGAACCAGCTTGACTCGGACTTCCCTCCCCTTCACCCCCACAGAGATGCTCAGTCAGGGTGGCGGGGAGTGTCTCCAAGGCCGGGAGGTGGAGGGACAAGGGGGATACCCAGGGGATCGAGGGTAACGGGGAGGCTGGGAGGTGAGGTCAAAGGTCGCTCACACCGATGGGTCGAATGGTCTCCCTCTGGCTGTGATTTTGTGGCATTCTGCGTCACACGGACTGTTGCTAGAGTGACTCCCGAAACGGGAACCTCGCCTCTGAGCCAAGGAAGCAAATATTTGGAAAGGTGACGGAAAATCTCAGTCAACAGGGAGAGGTCAAAGTTCATTGTGACAGAGAGACATTGGGTGGGGAGGAGGAGGAGGAGGAGCAGGGGGAGCGAAATAGGAGGATAGAAGGAGAAAGGGAATCAGACAGAGAGAGCGAGAGAGACAGAGGGAGACAAATGTCAGAGAGACAGAGAGACAGACGGAGGGACAGAGGCAGAGAGAGAGAGAGAGGGAGAGAGAGAGAGAGAGATAGAGAGAGATAGAGAGAGAGAGAGAGAGAGATAGAGAGAGAGAGAGAGATAGAGATAGAGAGAGATAGAGAGAGAGATAGAGAGAGAGATAGAGATAGAGAGACAGAGAGAGAGAGAGATAGAGATAGAGAGAGAGAGAGAGAGATAGAGAGAGAGATAGAGATAGAGAGACAGAGAGAGAGAGAGAGATAGAGATAGAGAGAGAGAGAGAGAGATAGAGAGAGAGAGATAGAGATAGAGAGACAGAGAGAGAGAGAGAGATAGAGATAGAGAGAGACAGAGAGAGAGAGAGAGATAGAGATAGAGAGACAGAGAGAGAGAGACAGAGAGATAGAGATAGAGAGACAGAGAGAGAGAGAGAGAGATAGAGAGAGAGATAGAGATAGAGAGACAGAGAGAGAGAGAGAGATAGAGATAGAGAGAGAGAGAGACAGAGAGAGAGAGAGATAGAGATAGAGACAGAGAGAGAGAGATAGAGATAGAGAGACAGAGAGAGAGAGAGAGATAGAGATAGAGAGAGAGAGACAGAGAGAGAGAGAGATAGAGATAGAGACAGAGAGAGAGAGATAGAGATAGAGAGATAGAGATAGAGAGACAGAGAGAGAGAGAGAGATAGAGAGACAGAGAGAGAGAGATAGAGAGAGAGAGACAGAGAGAGAGAGACAGAGAGAGAGAGAGAGAGACAGAGAGAGAGAGAGACAGAGAGAGAGAGACAGAGAGAGAGAGATAGAGAGAGAGAGACAGAGAGAGAGAGACAGAGTGAGAGAGAGATAGAGATAGAGAGACAGAGAGAGAGAGAGAGATAGAGATAGAGAGACAGAGAGAGAGAGATAGAGAGAGAGAGACAGAGAGAGAGATAGATAGAGAGAGAGAGAGACAGAGAGAGAGAGAGATAGAGATAGAGAGACAGAGATAGAGAGACAGAGAGAGAGACAGAGTGAGAGAGACAGAGAGAGAGAGAGAGATAGAGAGACAGAGTGAGAGAGACAGAGAGAGAGAGAGAGACAGAGTGAGAGACAGAGTGAGAGAGACAGAGAGAGAGAGAGAGATAGAGAGACAGAGTGAGAGAGACAGAGAGAGAGATAGAGAGACAGAGAGAGAGAGACAGAGTGAGAGAGACGGACAGAGGGACAGAGGCAGAGACAGAGAGAGAGACAGAGAGAGAGATAGAGAGAGAGAGAGAGACAGAAGGAGGGAAGAGGTTTTGGAAGGGAATACCAGAGTTGGGACCCCATACACATGAAGACATGGTCCCCCCGGGAGGAGGGTGTATTAGGGAGGGTGTGGGGGGGAGGGGGAGGTCAAGAGGATGGAATTGCAGGAATGCTGAGGTCAGGGAGTGGAGCAGGGGGTTAGAGTGATCGGGAAGGGACTGTGGGACGCTATGCTGACTGCGTCACAGAGTCCAAACATGAGATATGTGGGTAAACTAGGAACAGCCGGATCAACAAGGGGGACAGAGAGAGAGGGAGGGAGACACACAGGGAGAGGGAGGGAGGGAGAGAGGGAGGGAGACACAGGGAGGGGGGTGGGCGACACAGGGAGAGGGGGGGAGGGAGACACAGGGAGGGGGGTGGGCGACACAGGGAGAGAGGGGGGAGGGAGGGAGACACAGGGAGAGAGAGGGAGAGAGGCAGGGAGACACAGGGAGAAAGAGAGAGAGGGAGGGAGACACACAGGGAGAGAGAGAGGGAGATACAGGCAAAGGGAGGGAGGGAGACACAGGCAGAGAGACAGAGGGGGGGGAGATACACAGGCAGTGAGAGAGGGAGGGAGGGAGTGTGAGGGGTTACTGAGACAGGGAGGGAGTGTATGGAGGTTACAGAAATAGGGAGGGGTGTGGGGGGGTTACTGAGATAGGGAGGGGGTGTGGGGGGTTACTGAGATAGGGAGGGGGTGTGGGGGGTTACTGAGATAGGGAGGGAGTGTATGGAGGTTACAGAAATAGGGAGGGTGTGGGGGGGTTACTGAGATAGGGAGGAGGTGTGGGGGGTTACTGAGATAGGGAGGGGGTGTGGGGGGTTACTGAGATAGGGAGGGGGTGTGGGGGTTACTGAGATAAGGAGGGGGTGTGGGAGGTTACTGAGATAGGGAGGGGATGTAGGGGGTTACAGAGATAGGGAGGGGGTGTGGGGGGTTACAGAGATAGGGAGGGGGTTGCAGTCCATGTAAAGATGTGACTATGGGATTAGTTGCATTGAAAGTGAGGATTGACTGGAATTGGGAAGGCAGTGTTGGAATGGTTGGGTGTGGAGCGCTGACCCAGCCACCGGTCAGTGAAGGAAACCCACCCAGACACGGGGAGAATGTGCAAACTCCCACACGGACAGTCGCCCCCGGACAGAGGCTGGGATCGAAGCCGGGTCCCTGGCGCCGTGAGGCAGCAGCGCTAACCCCTGAACCCCCGTGATGAAAGAATATAAAGGAATGCACAATCTCCAGCAAACTCGAGAGAACTGGCTGCTGAACGCAATCTAATCTCCGTGTGACCCCTGAGGAGATCAAACCCGAGGTGGAATATTCGGTCCGTTTCACCCCCCCACTGCTCGAGTAGTGACTGGGCACCCAAATTTTGTCCCAACTCCATCTCCCCACGACAGCACCGATCTCAAACAATGACGGGATGGAGTCTGGGGGAGAGATGGGAAGACGTGAGGCGGACTGATAATAATCTCTCCCTCAACGCCAGCACAACGTGGGCAGTGGTCATTGACCTGGGGGGAGAGGAGTGGAGGGTATGTCCCTCTCTGAGTCAACGGAGCTGGGCTGGAGATGATCGACAGTCTCGAGTTCCTGAGGGGGATTGGGGGGACAGGATGTGACGATCGCCAACATTCTTTTCCCAGTCCACCCACGTCAACGCCCACCACATCCTCAGGAAGCTAAGGAAATTCGGCATGTCCACAAGGTCTCCCCCCACCAACGGTGAGAGATGGATTCTGTCCTGATATGTCACATGTCCCGTGACATCTGCCATGCCCAGGGCTGTAAGGGAGGGGGTGGGTGGGGACGGTGTGTGAACACAGGCCCATCATGGAACCTTCCACCCATTGGCTCCATCTTCGTTCCCTGTTGCTTTGGGAAGGTAGCCACCATCGTCCGAGAGTTTTCCCAGCCCGGTTATAGACTCCGGGCAGAAGATAAAAATCGCTCAAACACACACGTCCCGGCCCGTTCGGGAAGGGCAGATTCTCCTGCTGATGCGAGACTGCGGAAAAGACCGCTCCGATTACAAATCTGGCTCAGTGTGCACCGTCGAGGACAGGGCAGCGTTGGACCCCTGGCCCAGTTCGCCTCAGGCATTCTGATGTGAGATCACTGCCCACGAAACAGGCCCCTTCATCGCACCTCGGGGCGTGTCACCGCATTTGAATTGATTTATTGTAGTCACCTGCACCGCAGTCCAGTGAAAAGTATTGTTCTGCTCTGCAAGCATTACACGCAGATCAGAGCAAATGAAGATATAGAGATCGGAAGGTGCTTTTGACAGAGTGAGGCACACAGGTGAGCGCTGCTGCCTCTGAGCGCCAAGGGACCCGGGTCCGATCCCAGCCTCGGGGGAGACTGTCCGTGTGGGAGTTTGCACATTCTCCCTGTGTCTGCGTGGGTTTCCTCCGGGTGCTCCGGTTTCCTCCCACAGTCCAAAGGTGTGTAGGTTAGGGTGGATTGGCCGTGCTAAATTGTCCCATAGTGTTCAGGGATGTGTAGGTTAGGGGGGATTGGCCGTGCTAAATTGTCCCAGAGTGTTCAGGGATGTGTAGGTTAGGGGGGATTGGCCGTGCTAAATTGTCCCACAGTATTCAGGGATGTGTAGGTTAGGGGGGATTGGCCGTGCTAAATTGTCCCATAGTGTTCAGGGATGTGTAGGTTAGGGTGGATTGGCCGTGCTAAATTGTCCCATAGTGTGCAGGGATGTGTAGGTTAGGGTGGATTGGCCGTGCTAAATTGTCCCACAGTGTTCAGGGATGTGCAGGTTAGGGTGGATTGGCCGTGCTAAATTGTCCCTCAGTGTTCAGGGATGTGTAGGTTAGGGTGGATTGGCCGTGCTAAATTGTCCCACAGTGTTCAGGGATGTGCAGGTTAGGGTGAATTGGCCGTGCTAAATTGTCTCACAGTGTTCAGGGATGTGTAGGTTAGGGTGGATTGGCCGTGCTAAATTGTCCCATAGTGTTCAGGGATGTGTAGGTTAGGGTGGATTGGCCGTGCTAAATTGTCCCATAGTGTGCAGGGATGTGTAGGTTAGGGTGGATTGGCCGTGCTAAATTGTCCCACAGTGTTCAGGGATGTGCAGGTTAGGGTGGATTGGCCGTGCTAAATTGTCCCACAGTGTTCAGGGATGTGTAGGTTAGGGTGGATTGGCCGTGCTAAATTGTCCCACAGTGTTCAGGGATGTGCAGGTTAGGGTGAATTGGCCGTGCTAAATTGTCTCACAGTGTTCAGGGATGTGTAGGTTAGGGTGGATTGGCCGTGCTAAATTGTCTCACAATGTTCAGGAATGTGTAGGTTAGGGTGGATTGGCCGTGCTAAATTGTCTCACAGTGTTCAGGGATGTGTAGGTTAGGGTGGATTGGCCGTGCTAAATTGTCCCACAGTGTTCAGGGATGTGTAGGTTAGGGTGGATTGGCCGTGCTAAATTGTCTCACAGTGTTCAGGGATGTGTAGGTTAGGGTGGATTGGCCGTGCTAAATTGTCCCACAGTGTTCAGGGATGTGTAGGTTAGGGTGGATTGGCCGTGCTAAATTGTCCCACAGTATTCAGGGATGTGTAGGTTAGGGGGGATTGGCCGTGCTAAATTGTCCCATAGTGTTCAGGGATGTTTAGGTTAGGGTGGATTGGCCGTGCTAAATTGTCCCATAGTGTGCAGGGATGTGTAGGTTAGGGTGGATTGGCCGTGCTAAATTGTCCCACAGTGTTCAGGGATGTGCAGGTTAGGGTGGATTGGCCGTGCTAAATTGTCCCATAGTGTTCAGGGATGTGTAGGTTAGGGTGGATTGGCCGTGCTAAATTGTCCCATAGTGTGCAGGGATGTGTAGGTTAGGGTGGATTGGCCGTGCTAAATTGTCCCACAGTGTTCAGGGATGTGCAGGTTAGGGTGGATTGGCCGTGCTAAATTGTCCCACAGTGTTCAGGGATGTGTAGGTTAGGGTGGATTGGCCGTGCTAAATTGTCCCACAGTGTTCAGGGATGTGCAGGTTAGGGTGAATTGGCCGTGCTAAATTGTCTCACAGTGTTCAGGGATGTGTAGGTTAGGGTGGATTGGCCGTGCTAAATTGTCTCACAGTGTTCAGGGATGTGTAGGTTAGGGTGGATTGGCCGTGCTAAATTGTCTCACAGTGTTCAGGGATGTGTAGGTTAGGGTGGATTGGCCGTGCTAAATTGTCCCACAGTGTTCAGGGATGTGTAGGTTAGGGTGGATTGGCCGTGCTAAATTGTCTCACAGTGTTCAGGGATGTGTAGGTTAGGGTGGATTGGCCGTGCTAAATTGTCCCACAGTGTTCAGGGATGTGTAGGTTAGGGTGGATTGGCCGTGCTAAATTGTCCCACAGTATTCAGGGATGTGTAGGTTAGGGGGGATTGGCCGTGCTAAATTGTCCCATAGTGTTCAGGGATGTGTAGGTTAGGGTGGATTGGCCGTGCTAAATTGTCCCATAGTGTGCAGGGATGTGTAGGTTAGGGTGGATTGGCCGTGCTAAATTGTCCCACAGTGTTCAGGGATGTGCAGGTTAGGGTGGATTGGCCGTGCTAAATTGTCCCACAGTGTTCAGGGATGTGTAGGTTAGGGTGGATTGGCCGTGCTAAATTGTCCCACAGTGTTCAGGGATGTGCAGGTTAGGGTGAATTGGCCGTGCTAAATTGTCTCACAGTGTTCAGGGATGTGTAGGTTAGGGTGGATTGGCCGTGCTAAATTGTCTCACAGTGTTCAGGGATGTGTAGGTTAGGGTGGATTGGCCGTGCTAAATTGTCCCACAGTGTTCAGGGATGTGTAGGTTAGGGTGGATTGGCCGTGCTAAATTGTCTCACAGTGTTCAGGGATGTGTAGGTTAGGGTGGATTGGCCGTGCTAAATTGTCCCACAGTGTTCAGGGATGTGTAGGTTAGGGTGGATTGGCCGTGCTAAATTGTCCCACAGTGTTCAGGGATGTGCAGGTTAGGGTGGATTGGCCGTGCTAAATTGTCCCATAGTGTTCAGGGATGTGTAGGTTAGGGTGGATTGGCCGTGCTAAATGGTCCCACAGTGTTCAGGGATGTGTAGGTTAGGGTGGATTGGCCGTGCTAAATTGTCTCACAGTGTTCAGGGATGTGTAGGTTAGGGTGGATTGGCCGTGCTAAATTGTCTCACAGTGTTCAGGGATGTGTAGGTTAGGGTGGATTGGCCGTGCTAAATTGTCTCACAGTGTTCAAGGATGTGTAGGTTAGGGTGGATTAATCCGGAGGAAATGTAGAGTAATAGGGTAGGGGAATGGGTCTGGGTAGCGTGATCTTTGGAGGGTCAGTGTGCACTAGTTGGGCCGAAGGGCCTGTTTCCACACTGTAGGGAATCTCTCATTCTCAGTTACGGTGCACAGATGCTGAAAAGCAAGGTGAGCGCTCGATGGAACGTGGAGAGGTCTGTTCCGCAGTCTGATAACAGCCGAGAGGAAGCTGTCCATGAACCCATCGGTGGGTGTGTTCGAGTTTCTGACAGCAGAGAGCCTTACTGGGGTATGCTGGGCCTTTGATGATGATGGCAGCCTTTCTGTGGGAGTGAGCCATGTAAATGGAGTCCATGGCTGGATGGTTGGCGTCCGCGATGGTCTGTCCTATGCACACCCCCCTTCGGCCATTCTGTACGGTCCTGGGCCCAGCGGATGGGGTCCCAGACCCTTCTGCACAGTACGCTCTCTGTGGTTCACCTGCTCAAGTGGGACAGGGCCCTCCTGGACATGGCGGATTTCCTGAGCCCGCCTGACCAATGAGGAGGCATCGTCCTGTCCTCTTGTCCATCACATCTGTGTGGGAAGGCCAGGACAGGTTGGCGGATTTCGTCCCTCCCAGGAACTTGACGCCCTCCACGTTTCACCGTCAGCTCCTCTCGGGAGGACCGCTCTCCCCCTTACTTCCCTGAAGTCAACAACCAGTTCTTTATGGTTTGCTGATGTTGAGAGAGAGAGAGAGAGAGAGAAAGGTGGGGAGAGAGAGGGAGAGAGAGAGAGAAAGACAGAGAGAGAGTGAGTGAGGGAGAGAGAGTTAGGGGGAGAGAGAGAGAGAGAGGGGGTGAGGGGGATGAGGGAAGAGAGAGAGAGAGAGTGAGGGAGAGAGAGAGAGTGAGTGAGGGAGAGAGAGTTAGGGGGAGAGAGAGAGAGGGGGTGAGGGGGATGAGGGAAGAGAGAGAGAGAGAGAGAAAGACAGAGAGAGAGTGAGGGAGTGAGAGAGAGATAGAGAGAGGGGCAGAGAGAGATAGAGAGAGAGAGACAGGGATAGAGAGAGGGGCAGAGATCGAGATAGGGAGAGAGACAGAGGGAGAGAGATGAGGAGAGAGAGAGAGAGACAGAGGGAGAGAGAGGGAGAAAGAGACAGAGAGTGAGGGAGGGAGAGATTGAGGGAGGGAGAGAAGCAGAGAGGGAGAAAGAGGGAGAGAGAAAGAGGGAGGGAGAGAGAGAAAGAGAGCGAGAGACAGAGAGAGGTCATTATCATTTTCTTGGAAAGGGGCCATGTGTGATCCATAGCTGGGTGGGGGTGAGTGGGGGGTGGGGATGGGTTTGGGGGGTGGGGCCTGGAGGAGGTGACCAATCCCAACAAAGCAATTGGCAGAACAGAGAGGATCATGGTTCTGTGTAATATGTGGTCAAAAGCCAAACTGAAATCATATCCCTCGAAGGGGCCAACATACGCCTAAAGCCTTGGGGTGTCCTTCCAGGAACTTGTGAACGAGCAACGTCCTCTTGCCAGCTCTGGACTTGGGTGTCTCCCGGCCCCCGGTCCCGCGGTGTGCGGCCGGCTCAGTGTGTTCCTGGTCAGGCTCCGGGGAAACCAGAGAGGCTCCTTCCGGATCGCCAGGGGGGCACGATCGCAGCAGCTGTACGGGGAGCAGAAAGCCACAGGGTCAAGGGAAATATCTGACCAAGGAGAACAAGACCAGGACTGAGGAGGAGAACCACACGGCACACAAGGGGGAGAGGGAAAAGGGAGCTTTACTCCATCCCTAGCACTCTGCTGTCCCTGTATGCCATCCCGTATTCCCAATTCCTCCACCTCTGCTGTATCTACTCCCAGGAGGACCAGTTCCACCACAGAACACACCAGATGGCCTCCTTCAGAGACCGCAATTTCCCTTCCCACGTGGTTAAAGATGCCCTCTAATGCATCTCGTCCACATCCCGCACCTCCGTCCTCAGACCCCACCCCTCCAACCATAACAAGGACAGAACGCCCCTGGTGCTCACCTTCCACCCTACCAACCTTCGCACAAACCAAATCATCCGCCGAAATTTCCGCCACCTCCAAACAAACCCCACCACCAGGGATATATTTCCCTCCGCACCCATTTCTGCCTTCCACACAGACCCTTCCCTCTGTGACGACCTGGTCAGGTCCACACCCCCCCTTCAACCCACCCTCCCGTCCTGGCACCTTCCCCTGCCACCGCAGGAATTGCAAAACCTGCACCCACACCTCCTCCCTCACCTCCATCCAAGGCCCTAAAGGAGCCTTCCACATCCATCAAAGTTTTTACCTGCACATCCACCAATATCATTCATTGTATCCGTTGCTCCCGATGCGGTCTCCTCCACATTGGGGAGACTGGACACCTGCCAGCAGAGCGCTTTAGGGAACATCTCCGAGACACCCGCACCAATCAACCACACCGCCCCGTGGCCCAATATTTCAACTCCCCCTCCCACTCTGCTGAGGAATATGGAGGCCCTGGGCCTCCTTCACCACCGCTCCCTCACCACCAGACATCTGGAGGAAGAACACCTCATCTTCCACCTTGGAACACTTCAACCCCAGGGCATCAATGTGGACTTCAACAGCTTCCTCATTCCCCCTTCCCCCCACAACACTCTAGTTCCAAACTTCCAGCTCAGCACTATCCCCATGACCTATCCTACCTGCCCATCTCCTTTCCCACCTATCCACCCAACCCCACCCCCGCCATGACCTATCACCTCCATCCCCTCCCCCCTCACCTACTGTACTCTATGCTACTTGCTCCCTACCCCCCACCCTCCTCTCACTGATCTCTCCACCCTCAGGCTCTCTGCCTTTATTCCTGATGAAGGGCATTTGCCCGGAACGTCGGTTTTACTGCTCCTCGGACGCTGCCTGACCCGCTGTGCTCTTCCAGCACCACTGATCCAGAATTTAGAGGGGTATGGGCCAAACGCCGCCAAATGGTCCTGGTTCAGTTTGATGGGGGACAGTGTAGGGGGAGCTTTACTCTGTATCTAACCCCGTGCTGTCCCTGTCCCTGGGAGTGTTTGATGGGGGACAGTGTAGAGGGAGCTTTACTCTGTATCTAACCCCGTGCTGTCCCTGTCCCTGGGAGTGTTTGATGGGGGACAGTGTAGAGGAAGCTTTACTCTGTATCTAACCCTGTGCTGTCCCTGTCCCTGGGAGTGTTTGACGGGGGACAGTGTAGAGGGAGCTTTACTATGTATCTAACCCTGTGCTGTCCCTGTCCCTGGGAGTGTTTGATGGGGGACAGTGTAGAGGGAGCTTTACTCTGTATCTAACCCCGTGCTGTGCCTGTCCCTGGGAGTGTTTGATGGGGGACAGTGTAGAGGGAGCTTTACTCTGTATCTAACCCTGTGCTGTCCCTGTCCCTGGGAGTGTTTGATGGGGGACAGTGTAGAGGGAGCTCTACTCTGTATCTAACCCCATGCTGTCCCTGTCCCTGGGAGTGTTTGATGGGGGACAGTGTAGAGGGAGCTTTACTCTGTATCTAACCCTGTGCTGTCCCTGTCCCTGGGAGTGTTTGACGGGGGACAGTGTAGAGGGAGCTTTACTCTGTATCTAACCCTGTGCTGTCCCTGTCCCTGGGAGTGTTTGACGGGGGACAGTGTAGAGGGAGCTTTACTCTGTATCTAACCCTGTGCTGTCCCTGTCCCTGGGAGTGTTTGACGGGGGACAGTGTAGAGGGAGCTTTACTCTGTATCTAACCCTGTGCTGTCCCTGTCCCTGGGAGTGTTTGACGGGGGACAGTGTAGAGGGAGCTTTACTCTGTATCTAACCCCGTGCTGTCCCTGTCCCTGGGAGTGTTTGATGGGGGACAGTGTAGAAGGAGCTTTACTCTGTATCTAACCCCGTGCTGTCCCTGTCCCTGGGAGTGTTTGATGGGGGAACAGTGTAGAGGGAGCTTTACTCTGTATCTAACCCCGTGCTGTCCCTGTCCCTGTGAGTGTTTGATGGGGGACAGTGTAGAGGGAGCTTTACTCTGTATCTAACCCTGTGCTGTCCCTGTCCTGGGAGTGTTTGATGGGGGACAGTGTAGAGAGAGCTTTACTCTGTATCTAACCCCGTGCTGTCCCTGTCCCTGGGAGTGTTTAATGGGGGACAGTGTAGAGGGAGCTTTACTCTGTATCTAACCCTGTGCTGTCCCTGTCCTGGGAGTGTTTGATGGGGGACAGGGTAGAGGAAGCTTTACTCTGTATCTAACCCCGTGCTGTCCCTGTCCCTGGGAGTGTTTGATGGGGGACAGTGTAGAGAGAGCTTTACTCTGTATCTAACCCCGTGCTGTCCCTGTCCCTGGGAGTGTGTGATGGGACATTGTAGAGGGAGCTGTCCCTGTCCCTGGGAGTGTGTGATGGGAGCGGGGGGTCGGACCCTGCTCCGTTTGCCCGTGAGGAAGGGGAGGTGCAGTACCTGCTCCATCTCGGGGTCCCCGAGGCGAACGAGCTGGTAGACCCTGGTGGACACGATGATGCACAGGACCAGGCCACTCAGGGTCAGCAGGTAAAAGATGGGGACGTTCACGTACAGGACTCTCTGTCAGAACACAAACATTCAGGTCACACTGCAAGTGAGGACGGCCATTCAGCCCCTTCCCCAGCCTGTCCCACAGGAACAGCAGGAGGGCCATTCAGCCCCATCCCCAGCCTGTCCCAGGGTGAGGGAGAGGTGTGAGAGAAAGGGAGACGGACAGGGAGGGGAGAGAGAGTCAGCACTGACCCTCCGACAGCGCGGCCCTCCCTCAGCACTGACCCTCCGACAGTGCGGCCCTCCCTCAGCACTGACCCTCCCACAGTGCGGCCCTCCCTCAGCACTGACCCTCCGACAGTGCGGCCCTCCCTCAGCACTGACCCTCCGACAGTGCGGCCCTCCCTCAGCGCTGACCCTCCGACAGTGCGGCCCTCCCTCAGCACTGACCCTCTGACAGTGCGGCCCTCCCTCAGCACTGACCCTCCGACAGTGCGACACTCCCTCAGCACTGACCCTCCGACAGTGCCCACTCCCTCAGCACTGACCCTCCGACAGTGTGGGTGGGGGGGGGTGGGGGGGTTACCTGTTTTCCCAGGAGGTGGTAGCATCTCTGGGTATCCTCACCCACCAGGCAGAGCAGTGACCTCTTCCTGTGTTCACTGATGTCCACCAGGTACACGACTAACTCGATGGCGGAGACCACCATGGTGACGATGGCGCTGGCCAGGCACGCTCTCAGCTGTAAGTCAGAGGGGACACGCCATTTTACTGATCTCTTGGCCGGAGCTAGGTGGGGGGGAAGGGTTGAACTGCCTCCTCCAACGCTTCAGGGAGTTGGGGATGGGCGGGAGACGGGGTTGACACAAAGCGGGTGACTCCCTGCCCCCACGACCCCAGCCACCCACTCGCGCCCCTCCCGAACCGTCGATAAACGCTTCCCCCCCTCTCCCCCCCTCACCTTACAACAGATCGTCCCACACCAATCTCCTTCCACTCCCCCCTCCCCCATCAAGGGCCTGAGGGTGGGCCCTGGGGCCTGGTCATGGGTGCCCAGAGGGGGCGCGCCTCTCGGAGCATCGCCGTGGCGACGGTACCCGCTTCGGGCCCAGCCCCCTGGAAATCCGAAGCTGGGGTCGCCATGGTGAGGGTCGAAGGGGGTGTGGGGTTGATGCAGGAGATGCTTCCCCTCCCCCACCCTCTCCCTCCAACTCCTCCACCTTCCAGCAGATATGTCGGAGTCACAGAGACGGAAACAGACCCTTCAGCCTACCTTGCCCTGATATCCCAACCCAATCTAGTCCCACCTGCCAGCACCCGGCCCGTATCCCCCCAAACCCTTCCTATCCATATCCCCATCCAAATGCCTCTTAAATGCTGTCATTGTACCAGCCCCCACCACATCCTCTGGCAGCTCATTCCATACACGTACCACCCTCTGGGGGAAAAAGTTGCCCCTTAGGTCCCTTTTATATCTTTCCCCCTCTCACCCTAAACCTATGCCCCTCTAGTTCTGGACTCCCCCACCCCAGGGAAAAGACTTTGTCTATTTACCCTATCCATGCCCCTCATGATTTTATAAACCTCTATAAGGTCACCCCTCAGCCTCCGACGCTCCAGGGAAAACAGCCCCAGCCTGTTCAGCCTCTCCCTGTAGCTCAGACCCTCCAACCCTGGTAACATCCTTGTAAATCTTTTCCGAACCCTTTCAAGTTTCACAACGTAGATAGAAGAGGTTTAGAAGGATGTGGGCTAAGTGCAGGGAAATGGGGTTAGCGTGGATGGAGGAGATGGGTCAGCACGGACTGGTTTAGGCCGAACGGCCTGTCTCCGTCCTTCCTGCAGCAGGGAGAGCAGGACTCAAGGAAACATTCCAACAGTGACCTCCCTGACGTCCTGTCCAGCCGCAAGATGGCCTCCCAACCCAACGCGCCGACCAATACAGGCAGAGTATTCCAAATGCCCCCTTCACCACCTTGTCTACCTTGTGGCTGGCTCATTGAGGATGGCAGTCCTAGGATGGCACCCGGCTTCTGTCTTGCCAAGAAGGGCGCTGTGTCGCCGATGCTTTTAACCCGGCATTGCATCAGGACCGCTGGCAAGAATTCCAAACTTTGTACGATCACCATCACGCCATCCCAACTAATCATAACCGAATTTGTTTTGTTGTTGTTGTTAGTGCAACTGGATCGGACCAGTACTAAGGGGGCTGCTAAGAGTCAGCCACATGGCTGTGGGGTCTGGAGTCGCATGTAGGCCACATCAGGTATTTTCTTCCCTCAAGACCATTCGTGAACCCAGGTCCTGACAATCGACATTCGACTCTTAATTCCAGGTTATTATCAAATTCAAAATCCACCCCCCCCTCCCACTCTGTCATGGTGGGATTCGAACCTGGGATCCCCAGGGCGTCACCCGGACTCTCTGAGCTGCCAGCATTCTGGCGATAACACCACTGGGCCATCGCCTCCCCTCAAAGATCGTCAGAGCTTAGCTCATTAAAGCTGCTTGGCAATGTTGCTCCCTGGGATGTTTGTCTGTGTAAATAAGGAGCGTCTATTCCCCTCCCCAAATGAGCTTCCCATCCCCTGCTGCTTTCTCCATGGCAACAGAGTTCCTGCATTTCAACGAGGCGAACTCCGACGGGAATAAGGCCTGTTAACGGGGCTGGGAAACATTGAGGAGAGGAATGATAATGGATCCTGGCAGCGGTAAACATTCAAACACCACATGGTGACAATTACCGAGAGCTGTCGATTCCAGTCTCGCGCCAGTGACTTACAGCAAAAGCTGGGCTTGTTATTCAGCACAGACACCAAAGAAAAATCCAAAGAGGCATAACAAACTGGAAACAGTTCAGTTAGCAAAGCAGGACACAGAAATCGTTTAAAAAAGTTGGGGGGATATGTAGATTCTGAGAGTCAGCTCGCTAGAAACGCCAGAACTGACTGTAAAAGTTTCGAAAGGCGCGTAAAGAGAATGAGATCAAGCGAAAACTAAATGTAGGCCCCTTATGGTCACACGTGGAGGAATTTATAACATAGAACAAAGAATTGGTGGGCACATTCATAGGTGAAAGTGAGGACTGCAGATGTTGGAGATCAGAGCAGTGCTAGACAAGCGCAGCAGGTCAGGCAGCATCCGAGGAGCAGGAGACTCGACGTTTCGGGCATGAGCCCTTCCTCACAAACTTAATTCATACCTTGCTCGTGTCAGAAATGACGGGGAGCATGGGGTTCAGTGTGGTAGAGAGACTGTACGGGAGAAACTGATGGGATTGTAGGCTGGGGCCAGGACGTTAAATGTCGTCAAAGAGGGGGCGATAATCTCGCTAGGAATTATGGGATGCGGGGAGAGTTGCGGGGAAGTGGCGTTGAAATGCCAATCGGGCCATGATTGAATGGCGGTGGATGGGCTGAATGGTCTTACTCCATTCCTATGTCTTATCATCTTATGGTCCTCGGGCTGATAAATCCCCAGGGCCAAATAATCTCAGATCCATAGCAGTTAAGGAAGTGGCCCTAGAAATAATGAATCCATTGGCGGTCATTTGCAAAGTTCTTTAGACTCTGGTATAGTTCCTGCAGATTGGAGGGTAGCTAATGTAACCCCATTATTTAAAATAGGTGGGACAAAGAAAACAGTGATTTACAGACTAGTGAGTCTGATGTCAGTGATGAGGGCAGAGCGGTAGATGTGATCTATACGGACTTCAGTAAGGCGTTCGACAAGGTTCCCCATGGGAGACTGATTAGCAAGGTTAGATCTCATGGAATACAGGGAGAACTGGCCGTTTGGATACAGAACTGGCTCAAAGGTAGAAGACAGAGGGTGGTGGTGGAGGGTTGTTTTTCAGACTGGAGGCCTGTGACCAGTGGAGTGCCACAAGGATCGGTGCTGGGCCCTCTACTTTTTGTCATTTACATAAATGATTTGGATGTGACCATAAGAGGTACAGTTAGTAAGTTTGCAGATGATACCAAAATTGGAGGTGTAGTGGACAGCGAAGAAGGTTACCTCAGATTACACCAGGATCTGGGCCAGATGGGCCAATGGGCTGAGAAGTGGCAGATGGAGTTTAATTCAGATAAATGCGAGGTGCTGCATTTTGGGAGCAGGACTTATACACTTAATGGGAAGGTCCTGGGGAGTGTTGCTGAACAAAGAGATCTTGGAGTGCAGGTTCATAGCTCCTTGAAAGTGGAGTCGCAGGTAGATAGGATAGTGAAGGCAGCGTTTGGTATGCTTTCCTTTATTGGTCAGAGTATTGAGTACAGGAGTTGGGAGGTCATGTTGCGGCTGTACAGGACATTGGTTAGGCCACTGTTGGAATATTGGGTGCAATTCTGGTCTCCTTCCTATCGGAAAGATGTTGTGAAACTTGAAAGGGTTCAGAAAAGATTTACAAGGATGTTGCCAGGGTTGGAGGGTCTGAGCTACAGGGAGAGGCTGAACAGGCTGGGGCTGTTTTCCCTGGAGCGTCGGAGGCTGAGGGGTGACCTTATAGAGGTTTATAAAATCATGAGGGGCATGTATAGGGTAAATAGACAAAGTCTTTTCCCTGGGGTGGGGGAGTCCAGAACTAGAGGGGCATAGGTTTAGGGTGAGAGGGGAAAGATATAAAAGGGACCTAAGGGGCAACTTTTTCCCCAGAGGGTGGTACGTGTGTGGAATGAGCTGCCAGAGGATGTGGTGGAGGCTGGTACAATGACAACATTTAAGAGGCATTTGGATGGGGATATGGATAGGAAGGGTTTGGAGGGATATGGGTCGGGTGCTGGCAGGTGGGTCTAGATTGGGCTAGGATATCTGGGTCAGCATGGACGGGTTGGGCCGAAGGGTCTGTTTCCGTGCTGTATATCTCTATGACTCTATGTCGGAGTGAGGCGCTGGAAAAACACAGCAGGTCAGGCAGCATCTGAGGAGACCCTCCTGCTCCTTCAGACCCTGCCTGACCTTATGTGTTTTTCCAGCGCCTCACTCTGCAGTCCTCACTCTCTCTGGGAAGGTGCTGGAGTCCGTTATCAAGGACTTTACCGCGGAGCACTTCGGAAACAGTGGTCGAATCAGACACATGGAATCACAAAAGGGATTTACGTCAAACAAATCCAACTGGAATTCTTCAGGGGGTATAACCAGAGGAGCTGATGGGGGGGAGCTGGTGGATGTGGTTCACAGAGGGATCTCGATTATCCGAACGAGACTGAGGGGGTAGTATTTTGTTCGGATAACGGATCGTTCAGATAACCACCCTGACGGTGAACGTAGGAAGCATCTCCAGGAGCTTTAGAACTCGTTTGGATAATCCAAAGTTGGGATAATTGATGTTCAGATAACCGAGGTTGTCCTGCACTCGGAGTTCCAGAAGGATTTCGACAAATCCCAAACAAGAGGCGAGTGTGGGAAGTTAAACCTCACGGGATTGGGGGTCGTGCGGCGAGATGGGCAGAGGATTCGGAAGCAAAGGTCAGGAATAAACGGGTCAGCGACGAGTTGGGGGAGGGGACTGCAGGGGTCAGTACCTCAGAGAGTCCCGTTAATGATTAGGACGAGGGAACCAAATGTAACACAGAGGAACCTCGATTCTCTGGCATTCGGTTATCCGAATTTCGGATTGTCCGAACGGGATCGCAAGGTCCCAAGGCGTGGCTAACCGCGTTCCCCAGCATTTGGGTCATCCGAGCGGATAATGGATTTTCCTCTGTAATCTCCAGATGAGCCAAGACGGGGCAGGAGGGCGGGCAGTGATGGGAGATGGCGCAGTGGGATTTGGGGGGTGGGCAGGCTGGGTGAATGCGTGAGCACCAGGGCCGGGGGGAGAGCTGCTGGAGAAACGCGAGCTCCCTCACTGGGCCCAGCCATAACCAGAAAGGCCGACTTATTATCTGCAAGGCTGTGAGTTGAGAGAGAGAGAGAGGAAGGGAGTGTGCAGAGAGGGGACCTGCACCCATCGCAGGGAGGAAGTGTTTGCAGGCAATGAGGGTGAGAGGGTTGGAGAGCTTTGCTGCCGTCAGACAGGGGTCTTGGGGAGACCACCCTCCTCCTCCTTCCCCCGCCACCTCCCCTCGGAGTATCGTGCGTGCGTTCGCCTCCTTACCCTGCACTCGAGGAGAAGGCTTCACCATATGGACTCTTGGGTTGACAGTGCTGATGCGTGAGGGGAAATCGAGCCCCCCACCCCCTCCCCCCCAGAACTGTGTGTTCACTCAGAATAAAAACACGGGCAGGGCCTCTCAGGGATACCTACAATATTCGAACAGGACCAGACAGGGAAGCCATGGGAAGGATATTCCCAGAGGGTGGCCGGGTCCTGAACCAGGGATTAGCGTGAGAGGGGAAAGGGACCTAAGGGGCAACTTTTTCCCCCAGAGGGTGGTACGTGTGTGGAATGAGCTGCCAGAGGATGTGGTGGGGGCTGGTACAATGACAACATTTAAGAGGCATTTGGATGGGGATATGGATAGGAAGGGTTTGGGGGGATATGGGCCGGGTGCTGGCAGGTGGGACATCTGGTCGGCGTGGATGGGTCACAGAGATGCACAGAGACCCTTCGGCCCAACTTGGTCATGATATCCCAACCCAATCTCGTCCCGCCTGCCAGTTGGACCCAAGGGTCTGTACCCGTGCTCTTCGTCTCTCTGAGACTGAGGGGAGGGGGATATGTTTCCCCCAGGGAATGGGGGGGCCTGTGGGATTCCCCAAACCCAGAGAACAGCTGAGGCCAAAACATTGGGCTGTTTCAGACGGAGAGGGCTATGGGAGGGGGGAGGGCAGGATTGTGGGATTGAGCCCCATCATCAGCGGTGAATGGGGTAGCAGGCTTGAGGGGTCGAATGGCCTACACCTATCCTCCATGACACGCCAGCCAATCAGGGCTCTATTCCCTCCAGCCGTGTGAATCGTTCGAAGTTTGGCATTCTTGCGGCAGTGTCCTGACGAGGGACAGAGGAAGAGGTTTGCCAGCAGGGGGCTCCGCCTTCAAAAACCGCCCAATGACGGCCCCGGCCAAGGTTCCAGCACTATCCCTGATGGGCCGAATGGCCCCTTTGCTGGGCCTGGTGCGGCTGAAGGGAAGGAGAGGAGGCGAGGTGCCCGCCCGGGAACGGGCTTTACTCACGAGTCCTTGGCGTGGTTTCTGGTCACCGAGAAGGACGAGGGTTCCCGTGAGGACAAACTGCAAGAGAGACAGTGGTCAGGGGGAGCTAGCGAAGAACACGCGTGTCTGTCGAGCGATCACACGCCGCTCAGAGTACCGTCCCCTTCCCTCTTTACCGTTCTCTCTCTCTCTGTCTCTGTGTCTCTCTCTCTCTGTCTTTCTCTGTCCCCCTCTCTCTCTCTCTCTCTCTGTCTCTGTCTCTCTCTCTCTCTCTCTGTCTTTCTCTGTCTCTCTCTCTCACTCTCACTCTCTCTGTCTCTGTCTCTGTCTCTCTCTCTGTCTCTCTGTATCTCTCTCTCTCTGTCTCTCTCTGCCTGTCTCTCTCTGTCTGTCTGTCTCTCTCTCTGTCTCTCCTAACAACCTCACACTGCTGCTACCTCTTTGGCGAACAGAAAGAGCAGGAAAGGCCCTTCGGCCCACCATCTCTGAGCCTGTCCCATTCTAATCTCTGCCTGCACATGGTCTGTATCCCTCTATCCCCTGCCCAGTACACGGGTGAGTCCCGGTGTCGCTTGTATCTGCTTCTGGCACCTTCCCTGGCAGCGTGTTCCAGGCACCTACCACCCTCTGTGTCAAAAAACAAAAAGCCTAGCCCTCACATCTCCTTTAAACCTACCCCTGTCTTGTCTTAAATGCATTTGGCATTTCCGTTCTGGGGAATAAAAGAAACGGACCCTGACTATCCCGCCCTGCCCATGCCCCTCATAATGTTATGTACCATCGGTTGTGCTAGAATGGGGTGGGTCTGTTCTTGCGCAATCCCGTGTTATAAGAAAATAGCAGCACCATTTGAACTAACGGGCCCGGAATCACGTTGTGAAACTTGAAAGGGTTCAGAAAAGATTTACAAGGATGTTGCCAGGGTTGGAGGGTCTGAGCTACAGGGAGAGGCTGAACAGGCTGGGGCTGTTTTCCCTGGAGCGTCGGAGGCTGAGGGGTGACCTTATAGAGGTTTATAAAATCATGAGGGACATGGATAGGGTAAATAGACAAAGTCTTTTCCCTGGGGGTGGGGGGAGTCCAGAACTAGAGGGACATAGGTTTAGGGTGAGAGGGGGAAGATATAAAAGGGAGCTAAGGGGCAACTTTTTCCCCCAGAGGGTGGTACGTGTGTGGAATGAGCTGCCAGAGGATGTGGTGGGGGCTGGTACAATGACAACATTTAAGAGGCATTTGGATGGGGATATGGATAGGAAGGGTTTGGGGGGGATATGGGCCGGGTGCTGGCAGGTGGGACTGGATTGGGTTGGGATATCTGGGTCAACATGGACAGGTCAGGCCGAAGGGTCTGTTATGCTATGACTGTATGACACGAGTGGGTAGTATTTTGATTGGATAATCGAACATTCGGATAAGAGCTTGCGGTGTTGTTTGGATAATCTGAAATTCGGATAACCGATGTTCGGATAACCGATGTTCGGATAACCGAGGCTCCTCTGTCTACAACGTCCAAACACCAGTTGCAGTGTCCTAGAGCTGTTCCTTCCTGACTAACCTTTCCCTTTCTGTCATCAGCCAAGGTTGTGAAATCCAGCCCACCCCCTCCTTTAGGTCCCACCCTCACAGGGACATGTCATTCCTGAACTCGGATCAAACCGCCTTCAAAAGGTCCCATGTGTCCAGACGGGATTCAAACAGCCGCCCCCAACCAAAATCCTCTGGATCCCACCGTCCTCACCTCCCCCCCACCCCAATTAGCACTTTAACCCGAGGATCAGTCTGACTCTCTCCATGACAACCTTAAAACATGTCAGGCGTTTCTGTGTTTGTGTGTGTGTGTGTGTGTGTCCGTGTGTGTCTGTGTGTGTATGTGCGTGTGTGTGTCTATGAGTTTGTGTCTGTGTGTGTGAGTGTGAGTGTGTGTGTGTGAGAATGTATGTATGTGTGAGTGTGTCTGTAGGTGGGAGAGTGTGTGTGAGTGTAAGTGTGTCTGTAGGTGTGAGAGTGTGTGTGAGTGTGTGTGTGAGTGTGTCTGTAGGTGTGAGAGTGTGTGTGAGAGTGTGTTTGTGTGCGCGGGTTCACGTGTTTGTGTGTGGGTTCACGTGTTTGTGTGTGTGAGTTCATGTGTTTGTGTGTGTGGGTTCACGTGTTTGTGTGCACGAATTCACGTGTTTGTGTGCGCGAGTTCATGTGTTTGTGTGCGCGGGTTCACGTGTTTGTGTGTGCGGGTTCACGTGTTTGTGTGCGTGAGTTCACGTGCTTGTGTGCACGAGTTCACGTGTTTGTGTGTGCGGGTTCACGTGTTTGTGTGTGCGAGTTCATGTGCTTGTGTGCGCGAGTTCACGTGTTTGTGTGCGCGGGTTCACGTGTTTGTGTGCGCGGGTTCCCGTGTTTGTGTGCGTGAGTTCACGTGTTTGTGTGTGCGAGTTCACGTGTTTGTGTGCGCGGGTTCACGTGTTTGTGTGCGCGGGTCCACGTGTTTGTGTGCGCGGGTTCCCGTGTTTGTGTGTGCGAGTTCACGTGTTTGTGTGCGCGGGTTCACGTGTTTGTGTGCGCGGGTTCACGTGTTTGTGTGCGCGGGTCCACGTGTTTGTGTGTGCGGGTTCCCGTGTTTGTGTGTGCGGGTTCCCGTGTTTGTGTGTGCGGGTCCACGTGTTGGTGTGCACGAGTTCACGTGTTTGTGTGTGTGGGTACATGTGTTTGTGTGTGTGGGTCCACGTGTTTGTGTGTGTGGGTCCACGTGTTTGTGCGTGTGGGTTCACGTGTTTGCGTGCGCGAGTTCACGTGTTGGTGTGCACGAGTTCACGTGTTGGTGTGTGTGGGTCCACGTGTTTGTACATGAGAGACTGAGCTGAAACGGAGTTCTACATTTGGTGAGGGGATGTCCCTGAGTCAGGGCAGTGTCCCGCCATCGGGGAAGGTGAGAACGCCCCCCGAACGTCACTCACCAACACAGCCACGAGAAAGGGGCTCCCGGACTGGATCACCTTCGAGGGCACTAGGTTGAGACACCGGATTTCGAGAGAGAACACGATTAAACCCAACATCAACAACGCGACCTACAAACACAGACAGTACCCATCCATTACTCAGCAACTCCTCCCATTGTATCACTGCCCCACAGGAACAGGAGGGCGGCCATTCAGCCCCTTCCCCAGCCTGTCCCACAGGAACAGCAGGAGGGCCATTCAGCCCCTTCCCCAGCCTGTCCCACAGGAACAGCAGGAGGGCCATTCAGCCCCTTCCCCAGCCTGTCCCACAGGAACAGCAGGAGGGCCATTCAGCCCCTTCCCCAGCCTGTCCCACAGGAACAGGACCATTCAGCCCCTTCCCCAGCCTGTCCCACAGGAACAGGACCATTCAGCCCCTTCCCCAGCCTGTCCCACAGGAACAGGACCATTCAGCCCCTTCCCCAGCCTTTCCCACAGGAACAGGAGGAGGGCCATTCAGCCCCTTCCCCAGCCTGTCCCACAGGAACAGCAGGAGGGCCATTCAGCCCCTTCCCCAGCCTGTCCCACAGGAACAGGACCATTCAGCCCCTTCTCCAGCCTGTCCCACAGGAACAGGACCATTCAGCCCCTTCCCCAGCCTGTCCCACAGGAACAGGACCATTCAGCCCCTTCCCCAGCCTTTCCCACAGGAACAGGAGGAGGGCCATTCAGCCCCTTCCCCAGCCTGTCCCACAGGAACAGGAGGAGGGCCATTCAGCCCCTTCCCCAGCCTGTCCCACAGGAACAGGAGGAGGGCCATTCAGCCCCTTCCCCAGCCTGTCCCACAGGAACAGGAGGAGGGCCATTCAGCCCCTTCCCCAGCCTGTCCCACAGGAACAGGAGGAGGGCCATTCAGCCCCTTCCCCAGCCTGTCCCAGGGTGAGGGAGAGGTGTGAGAGAAAGGGAGAAGACAGGGAGGGGAGAGAGAGGGAGAGAGGCGAGGGAAAGGGAGAGGGAGAGGAGCGAGGGGGAGGGAAGATGGAGAGGGGAGAGGGAGAGGGAGTGGGAGAAGGAGAGGAAGAGGGGAGATGGAGAGGGGAGAGGGTAGACGGGAGGGGGAGGGGGGAAAGGGGAGAGGGAGAGGCACGAGGGAGCATGTGAGGGAGAGGGAGAGAGAAGATGGAGAGGGGAGAAGGAGAGGGGGGAGGGGAGAGGAGAGGGGGAGGGGAGGGGGAGATGGGAGGGGGCGGGGAGAGGGGAGGGGGCAAGGGGGAGAGGGGAGGGGGAGAGGGGAGGGGGAGAGTGAGAGGGGAATGGGAGAGGGGGG
Organism: Hemiscyllium ocellatum; assembly: GCF_020745735.1. Taxonomy (NCBI): domain Eukaryota; kingdom Metazoa; phylum Chordata; class Chondrichthyes; order Orectolobiformes; family Hemiscylliidae; genus Hemiscyllium; species Hemiscyllium ocellatum. Next base: position 23,290,573 of record NC_083440.1, on the reverse strand, counting down.
AGAGGTGTGGGGAGAGGGGGAGGGGGACAGGGGGAGTGGGAGAGGGGGAGGGGAGTGGGGAGGGGGAGAGGGGGAGAGGGGAGGGGGGAGGGGGAGAGGGGGGAGAGGGGAGGGGGAGAGGGGGAGAGGGGGAGAGGGGAGAGGGGAGGGGGAGGGGGAGGGGGAGGGGGAGAGGGGGGAGGGGGGGGGGAGAGGGGGAGAGGGGGAGAGGGGGGGAGAGGGGGGGGGGAGGGGGGAGGGGGGAGAGGGGAGGGGGAGAGGGGGAGGGGGACAGGGGGAGGGGGAGAGGGGAGGTGGAGAGGGGAGGGGGAGAGGGGAGAGGGGCAGTGGAGAGGGAGAGAGGGGAGGGGGAGGGGGAGTGGGAGAGGGAGAGGGGGGAGGGGAGAGGGGGAGAGGGGGAGGGGGAGGGGAGGGGGAGAGGGGAGGGGGAGGGGGGAGGTGGAGGGGGGAGGGGGAGGTGGAGGGGGGAGGGGGAGAGGGGAGTGGGGGAGGGGAGTGGGGACCGGGAGGGGGGAGAGGGAGATGTGAGAGGGAGCGAGGGAGAGGGTGAGATCGCTGGGATGAGGGGTTGGGGTGAGGGGGCTGGACTCAGGGGTGAGGGGTCAGGGGTTAGAGGTGGGCAAGGTAGACAGTAAAAGGGGTTTCTTACACCCAGGGCTTTGGGTTCACAGTTTCGGAACCTCTTGATGGGGTCTGGCATCGTGCACTGAGCAGCGTTGGCATCAGACACATGGGGGCTGCTCGGCGATCCCGGGGGGCTCCCTTCTGTCGCCATGTCAGAGTCCTGCAAAACAAAATCACCGCGTCATCGAAGGGGACCCAACATCTGTCACCTCGGCATCCATCCTGCATCAGGACACGTCAGCAAGAATACCATTTCAAAGGGACGAGGAACACCAACACCATGTGGGCTCGAGTGGGACTCGGGACTTTTATGGACGGAAAATGAATCCAGAATTGATTGACAAGAACGGTTCCCGGGATTAGGAACTTTTGGGAATGGGGACAGGTTAAAAATGTTGGGACTGTCCCCTGAGAGAGAGAGGGAGGGTAAAGGGGGTTCCCCCTCAGAGAGAGGGAGGGGAAAGGGGGGCCCCTCAGAGAGAGGGAGGGGAAAGGGGGTTCCCCTCAGAGAGAGGGAGGGGAAAGGGGGTTCCTCCTCAGGGACAGGGAGGGTAAAGGGGGTTCCCCCTCAGGGAGAGTGAGGGTAAAGGGAGCCCCCTCAGAGAGAGGGAGGGGAAAGGGGGTTCCTCCTCAGGGAGAGGGAGGGTAAAGGGGGTTCCCCTCAGAGAGAGGGAGAGGAAAGGGGGTTCCCCCTCAGGGAGAGGGAGGGTAAAGGGGGTTACCCCTCAGGGAGAGTGAGGGTAAAGGGGGTTCCCCTCAGAGAGAGGGAGGGGAAAGAGGGTTCCCCTCAGAGAGAGGGAGGGGAAAGGGGGTTCCCCCTCAGGGAGAGGGAGGGGAAAGGGGGTAACACTCAGGAGGAGGGAGGGTAAAGGGGGTTCCCCCTCAGGGAGAGTGAGGGTAAAGGGAGCCCCCTCAGAGAGAGGGAGGGGAAAGGGGGTTCCTCCTCAGGGAGAGGGAGGGTAAAGGGGGTTCCCCCTCAGAGAGAGGGAGGGTAAAGGGGGTTCCCCTCAGAGAGAGGGAGGGTAAAGGGGGTTCCGCTCAGGGAGAGGGAGGGTAAAGGGGGTTCCCCCTCAGAGAGAGGGAGGGTAAAGGGGGTTCCCCTCAGAGAGAGGGAGGGTAAAGGGGGTTCCGCTCAGGGAGAGGGAGGGTAAAGGAGGATCCCCCTCAGGGAGAGGGGGCCGATGGAGGGTGATCTAACAGAGCTTCGAAACGAGCAGTGGGGCTGAAGTAGGGAAGAAGATAAAGCTGGACTCGTGTGTCCAGTGGAACAGAACGGAAGGGCCAGGCTTAGAGCAGCGTTCTACGGGAACAACACCGTTCTCACCCAGCCAGAGGTTAGGATGTGGAATGGCCGGCCTGGGAACGACAGACAGTGGAGGTGAGAGAGGCAGGTGCAACCAGGGCAGTCAGGAGGTGGCGGGGGGAATGGACGAGCATTTGGGATATTGGGGGGGGTGGCGGGAGGGTGGAAAGCAGCAGATGGACAGAGTGGCCACCACCACACTGTCACAGGTCTGTGGCTCAGACTAATTGGCAATGAACTGCTGGGCTGTGTTTAAATGTGTACCGAGGGACGCTGACCAGGATTTGGAGACAGAGGAGGGTCACGCACCCCTGGGCTGGGATCAGAGGGAGGGACAGGAACGTGAGGGGTGGGGAATGGGGGGGAGGGGTCGATTCGCTCCACAACTAACAGAGGCGTCTGCGTCAGTCTGTGAAAACAATCAGAATCGCTGGAGAGGGGACCCAGCAGACCCACACCCACCCTCCAAACAGTAACCCACCCAAACCCATTCCCCTCCCCCCATACTCTAGACTTACACCTGACTAATCCACCCTAACCTACACATCCCTGAACACTGTGGGACAATTTAGCACGGCCAATCCACCCAGACCTACACATCCCTGAACACTATGGGACAATTTAGCACGGCCAATCCACCCTAACCTACACATCCCTGAACACTATGGGACAATTTAGCACGGCCAATCCACCCTAACCTACACATCCCTGAACACTACGGGACAATTTAGCACGGCCAATCCACCCTAACCTACACATCCCTGAACACTGTGGGACAATTTAGCACGGCCAATCCACCCAGACCTACACATCCCTGAACACTATGGGACAATTTAGCACGGCCAATCCACCCTAACCTACACATCCCTGAACACTATGGGACAATTTAGCACGGCCAATCCACCCTAACCTACACATCCCTGAACACTGTGGGACAATTTAGCACGGCCAATCCACCCTAACCTGCACATCCCTGAACACTGTGGGACAATTTAGCACGGCCAATCCACCCTAACCTACACATCCCTGAACACTGTGGGACAATTTAGCACGGCCAATCCACCCTAACCTGCACATCCCTGAACTCTATGGGACAATTTAGCACGGCCAGGGAGAGGGAGGGTAAAGGGGGTTCCGCTCAGGGAGAGGGAGGGTAAAGGGGGTTCCCCTCAGGGAGAGGGGGAGGGTAAAGGAGGATCCCCCTCAGGGAGAGGGGGCCGATGGAGGGTGATCTAACAGAGCTTCGAAACGAGCAGTGGGGCTGAAGTAGGGAAGAAGATAAAGCTGCACTCGTGTGACCAGTGGAACAGAACGGAGGGGCCAGGCTTAGAGCAGCGTTCTACGGGAACAACACCGTTCTCACCCAGCCAGAGGTTAGGATGTGGAATGGCCGGCCTGGGAACGACAGATAGTGGAGGTGAGAGAGGCAGGTGCAACCAGGGCAGTCAGGAGGTGGCGGGGGGAATGGACGAGCATTTGGGATATTGGGGGGGGGTGGCGGGAGGGTGGAAAGCAGCAGATGGACAGAGTGGCCACCACCACACTGTCACAGGTCTGTGGCTCAGACTAATTGGCAATGAACTGCTGGGCTGTGTTTAAATGTGTACCGAGGGACGCTGACCAGGATTTGGAGACAGAGGAGGGTCACGCACCCCTGGGCTGGGATCAGAGGGAGGGACAGGAACGTGAGGGGTGGGGGATGGGGGGGAGGGGTCGATTCGCTCCACAACTAACAGAGGCGTCTGCGTCAGTCTGTGAAAACAATCAGAATCGCTGGAGAGGGGACCCAGCAGACCCACACCCACCCTCCAAACAGTAACCCACCCAAACCCATTCCCCTCCCCCCATACTCTAGACTTACACCTGACTAATCCACCCTAACCTACACATCCCTGAACACTGTGGGACAATTTTGCACGGCCAATCCACCCAGACCTACACATCCCTGAACACTATGGGACAATTCAGCACAGCCAATCCACCCTAACCTACACATCCCTGAACACTATGGGACAATTTAGCACGGCCAATCCACCCTAACCTACACATCCCTGAACACTATGGGACAATTTAGCACGGCCAATCCACCCTAACCTACACATCCCTGAACATTATGGGACAATTTAGCACGGCCAATCCACCCTAACCTGCACATCCCTGAACACTGTGGGACAATTTAGCACGGCCAATCCACCCTAACCTACACATCCCTGAACACTGTGGGACAATTTAGCACGGCCAATCCACCCAGACCTACACATCCCTGAACACAATGGGACAATTTAGCACGGCCAATCCACCCTAACCTGCACGTACAGCCAACCCGTCCGTGCCGACCCAAATATCCCAACCCAATCTAGTCCCACCTGCCAGCACCCGGCCCATATCCCCCCAAACCCTTCCTATCCATATCCCCATCCAAATGCCTCTTAAATGCCTGTTAAATGTTGTCATTGTACCAGCCTCCACCACATCCTCTGGCAGCTCATTCCACACACGTACCACCCTCTGGGGGAAAAAGTTGCCCCTTAGGTCCCTTTTATATCTTTCCCCTCTCACCCTAAACCTATGTCCCTCTAGTTCTGGACTCCCCCACCCCAGGGAAAAGACTTTGCCTATTTACCCTATCCATGTCCCTCATGATTTTATAAACCTCTATAAGGTCACCCCTCAGCCTCCGACGCTCCAGGGAAAACAGCCCCAGCCTGTTCAGCCTCTCCCTGTAGCTCAGACCCTCCAACCCTGGCAACATCCTTGTAAATCTTTTCTGAACTCTTTCAAATTTCACAACCTCCTTCTGATCAGAAGTCTCTGGACTGTGGGAGGAAAACGGTACGCCCGGTGGAAACCCACACAGACACGGGGAGAGCATGTGGAAACTGTGCACAGATGGGGTGGTATCGAAGCTGGGTCCCTGGGCGCTGTGAGGGAGCAGTGCCAACCACTCATTGTGCACCACCCAGAGAGCTCCACACACAAACCTCAACTGGACATGAAACACACTCTGGATTATCCAACAAATGCTGTCCACTCACAGCTAACGCTGGCCGCTTTGTGGCCAGATTTACATATGGGATCTCCTCAGACAGGTTTGATATAATCAGGAAGCCTTTCCGATGAGGAGTTGACTAACCTGGCAGCACACTGGCACTGACTCAATAACAGGGAAGGCAAAACGCCCTCCTGCATTCAGGGACCATCGCACTGTGGGCGAGTGAACGCACGCACCGTCACATTGGCTGATGAGCAGAATACTTAACAACGCCAGAGTTTTTTTTTAACGGGACAAATTCGGGCACATGCAGGTCACCCTCTGGGACATGGGCAACGCTGAACAGATCAATTACCACTGCTCACCAAAATACACAATCACAGCACTGCCCCGCCCACAGTGCGGCCCTCCCTCAGCACTCACCCTCCGACAGTGCGGCCCTCCCTCAGCACTGACCCTCCCACAGTGCGGCCCTCCCTCAGCACTGCCCCTCCGACAGTGCGGCAATCCCTCAGCACTGCCCCTCCGACAGTGCGGCCCTCCCTCAGCACTGACCCTCCGACAGTGCGGCACTCCCTCAGCACTGACCCTCCGACAGTGCGGCGCTCCCTCAGCACTGACCCTCCGACAGTGCGGCCCTCCCTCAGCACTGACCCTCTGACAGTGCGGCCCTACCTCAGCACCGACCCACCGACAGTGTGGCCCTCCCTCAGCACTGACCCTCCGACAGTGCGGCCCTCCCTCAGCACTGACCCTCCGACAGTGCGGCCCTCCCTCAGCACTGACCCTCCGACAGTGCGGCCCTCCCTCAGTACTGACCCTCCGACTGTGCCCACTCCCTCAGCACTGACCCTCCGACAGTGCGGCCCTCCCTCAGCACTGACCCTCCGACAGTGCGGCCCTCCCTCAGCACTGACCCTCCGATGGTGCGGCCCTCCCTCAGCACTGACCCTCCGTCAGTGCGGCCCTCCCTCAGCACTGACCCTCCGACGGTGCAGCCCTCCCTCAGCACTGACCCTCCGACTGTGCGGCCCTCCCTCAGCACTGACCCTCCGACAGTGCGGCCCTCCCTCAGCACTGACCCTCCAACAGTGCGGCCCTCCCTCAGCACTGGACCTCCGACAGTGCCCACTCCCTCAGCACTGACCCTCCGACAGTGCGGCCCTCCCTCAGCACTGACCCTCCGACAGTGCGGCCCTCCCTCAGTACTGACCCTCCGACAGTGCGGCCCTCCCTCAGTACTGACCCTCCGACTGTGCCCACTCCCTCAGCACTGACCCTCCGACAGTGCGGCCCTCCCTCAGCACTGACCCTCCGACAGTGCGGCCCTCCCTCAGCACTGACCCTCCGACGGTGCGGCCCTCCCTCAGCACTGACCCTCCGACAGTGCGGCCCTCCCTCAGCACTGACCCTCCGACGGTGCAGCCCTCCCTCAGCACTGACCCTCCGACTGTGCGGCCCTCCCTCAGCACTGACCCTCCGACAGTGCGGCCCTCCCTCAGCACTGGCCCTCCGACAGTGCCCACTCCCTCAGCACTGACCCTCCGACAATGCGGCCCTCCCTCAGCACTGACCCTCCGACAGTGCGACCCTCCCTCAGCACTCACCCTCCGACAGTGCGGCCCTCCCTCAGCACTGACCCTCCGTCAGTGCGGCCCTCCCTCAGCACTGACCCTCCAACAGTGCGACCCTCCCTCAGCACTGACCCTCCGACAGTGCGATACTCCCTCAGCACTGACCCTCCGACAGTGCGATACTCCCTCAATACTGACTCTCTGACAATACAACACACCCTCAACGCTGACCCTCAAACAACAGGGCGCTCCCTCAGTAGGGAGTAGTGTGTCGGGGCTGGAGGATGTTACAGAGATAGGGAGGGGGTGTAGGGGCTGGAGGGGGATTACAGAGATAGGGAGGGGGTGGAGGGGCTCGAGGGGTTTACAGAGATAGGGAGGCGGGTGTAGGGGCTGGAGGGGGTTACAGAGATAGGGAGGGGGTGTAGGGGCTGGAGGGGGGTTACAGAGATAGGGAGGGGGTGTAGGGGCTCGAGGGGGTTACAGAGATAGGGAGGGGTTTAGGGGCTCGAGGGGGTTACAGAGATAGGGAGGGGGTGTAGGGGCTCGAGGGGGTTACAGAGATAGGGAGGGGGGTGTAGGGGCTCAAGGGGGTTACAGAGATAGGGAGGGGGTGTACGGGCTCGAGGGGGTTACAGAGATAGGGAGGGGGTGTAGGGGCTCGAGGGGGTTACAGAGATAGGGAGGGGGTGTAGGGGCTCGAGCGGTTTACAGAGATAGGGAGGGGGTGTAGGGGCTCGAGGGGGTTACAGAGATAGGGAGGGGGTGTAGGGGCTGGAGAGGGTTACAGAGATAGGGAGGGGGAGTAGGGGCTGGAGGGGGTTACAGAGATAGGGAGGGGGTGTAGGGGCTCGAGGGGGTTACAGAGATAGGGAGGGGGTGTAGGGGCTCGAGCGGTTTACAGAGATAGGGAGGGGGTGTAGGGGCTCGAGGGGGTTACAGAGATAGGGAGGGGGTGTAGGGGCTGGAGGGGGTTACAGAGATAGGGAGGGGGTGTAGGGGCTGGATCGGTTAGAGTTGTGTGAGGGCGTCTTACCAGATTGGGAGGGTGAAGCTGACAGCGAGGTAGGAGACGATGAAGAAAAGGGATTGGGACAGGGACAGGGGGCTGTTGTGTTCGGTGTCAGCTCCTACAAGTGCCCCCTACCCTGGTTGGGGATGGGGCGGGGGGTTAGTGAGAGGAAGTTTTTACTCACAGTCAGGTTTATCGCTGCAGCTCCAGCTCGGAATTTCTCAACTGTGCTGGGACGTTGTGTCGCCTGTCAGACAACTCTGACAACTTCCAGCACTGTGTGTGTGTGTGTGTGTGTGTGTGTGTGTGTGTGTGTGTGTGTGTGTGTGTGTTTGTGTGTGTGTGTGTGTGTTTGTGTGTGTCGGGGGGTGGGGGGGTGGTGGCTGGTCTCAACCACTGACAGAGAAAGGGATACTCTCCTCTAGCTTCTGCAGACAAACACTCTCGCTGTGCTGAAACCCAGGGCTGCAGACCCTCCCAGCTCTGAGCAGGGAGGCAGTGCACACTTCAGGGGGACTTGAAACCAGTTTGCTCACTGAGCAGAAACAGCTTGCTCTGCCATATCCGCCTCTCTCCTTCCCAAAGAGTTTGGAAGCATCGTCCGCACATAAAACCACTCCTCTCCCTCTCTCTCGCTCTCTCTCTCTCCCTTTCCCTGTCTATCCTTTCCCTAGTAAACACATTCTCCTTCATCCAGCCCCTCCCTCTCCTCATTCTGGGAGCGGTGGGTTTGTCAGGAGACGCTGTGCCCCTTTCCAGGGGTTCTCCACTCCATGTCACATCCTGGAGAAAGGAAGCTGCAGCACTCCGAGGTAAAACACTCATATTCCGAGGGGTGGCTGGTTCTGTCTCTACGGGGGGTCCCCGATACTGCCCTGTCCCTCAGACGGTTCAAATACAAGGAAAATCCCTGTACATTTTCTTATACTGTACACAGTGACTCCCAGTGTGATACAGAGACCGGGACTGTACACAGTGACTCCCAGTGTGATACAGAGACAGGGACTGTACACAGTGACTCCCAGTGTGATCCACAGACAGGGACTGTACACAGTGACTCCCAGTGTGATACAGAGACAGGAACTGTACACAGTGACTCCCAGTGTGATACAGAGACAGGGACTGTACACAGTGACTCCCAGTGTGATACAGAGACCGGAACTGTACACAGTGACTCCCAGTGTGATACAGAGACAGGAACTGTACACAGTGACTCCCAGTGTGATACAGAGACCGGGACTGTACACGGTGACTCCCAGTGTGATACAGAGACAGGGACTGTACACAGTGACTCCCAGTGTGATACAGAGACCGGGACTGTACACAGTGACTCCCAGTGTGATACAGAGACCGGAACTGTACACAGTGACTCCCAGTGTGATCCACAGACAGGGACTGTACACAGTGACTCCCAGTGTGATACAGAGACAGGGACTGGACACAGTGACTCCCAGTGTGATACAGAGACAGGGACTGGACACAGTGACTCCCAGTGTGATACAGAGGCAGGAACTGTACACAGTGACTCCCAGTGTGATACAGAGACAGGGACTGTACACAGTGACTCCCAGTGTAATACAGAGACAGGAACTGTACACAGTGACTCCCAGTGTGATCCAGAGACAGGAACTGTACACAGTGACTCCCAGTGTGACACAGAGACCGGGATTGTACACAGTGACTCCCAGTGTGATACAGAGACAGGAACTGTACACAGTGACTCCCAGTGTGACACAGAGACCGGGACTGTACACAGTGACTCCCAGTGTGATACAGAGACAGGAACTGTACACAGTGACTCCCAGTGTGATACAGAGACAGGAACTGTACACAGTGACTCCCAGTGTGATACAGAGACAAGGACTGTACACAGTGACTCCCAGTGTAATACAGAGACAGGAACTGTACACAGTAACTCCCAGTGTGATACAGAGACCGGGACGTACACAGTGACTCCCAGTGTGATACAGAGACAGGAACTGTACACAGTGACTCCCAGTGTGATACAGAGACCGGGACTGTACACAGTGACTCCCAGTGTGATACAGAGACCGGGACTGTACACGGTGACTCCCAGTGTGATACAGAGACAGGGAACGTACACAGTGACCCCCAGTGTGATACAGAGACAGGGACTGTACACAGTGACTCCCAGTGTGATACAGAGACAGGAACTGTACACAGTGACTCCCAGTGTGATACAGAGACAGGAACTGTACACAGTGACTCCCAGTGTGATACAGAGACAGGAACTGTACACAGTGACTCCCAGTGTGATACAGAGACAGGGACTGTACACAGTGACTCCCAGTGTGATACAGAGACCGGAACTGTACACAGTGACTCCAGTGTGATACAGAGACAGGAACTGTACACAGTGACTCCCAGTGTGATACAGAGACAGGAACTGTACACAGTGACTCCCAGTGTGATACAGAGACCAGGACTGTACACAGTGACTCCCAGTGTGATACAGAGACAGGGACTGTACACAGTGACACCCAGTGTGATACAGAGACAGGGACTGTACACAGTGTCTCCCAGTGTGATACCGAGACCGGGACTGTACACAGTGTCTCCCAGTGTGATACAGAGACAGGAACTGTACACAGTGACTCCCAGTGTGATACAGAGACAGGAACTGTGCACAGTGACTCCAGTGTGATACAGAGACAGGAACCGTACACAGTGACTCCCAGTGTGATACAGAGACAGGAACTGTATACAGTGACTCCCAGGGTGATCCAGAGACAGGAATTGTACACGGTGTCTCCGAGTGTGGTACAGAGACCGGGACTGTACACGGTGACTCCCAGTGTGATACCGAGACAGGAACTGTACACAGTTACTCCCAGTGTGATACAGAGACTGGGACTGTACACGGTGACTCCAGTGTGATACAGAGACAGGAAATGTACGCAGAGACTGCCAGTGTGATACAGAGACCGGGACTGTACACAGTGACTCCCAGTGTGATATAGAGAGAGGAACTGTACACAGTGACTCCCAGTGTGATCCAAGACAGGAATTGTACACAGTGACTCCCAGTGTGATACAGAGACCTGGACTGTACACAGTGACCCCCAGTGTGATACAGAGACAGGAACTGTACACAGTGACTCCCAGTGTGATACAGAGACTGGGACTGTACACGGTGACTCCCAGTGTGATACAGAGACAGGAACTGTACGCAGAGACTGCCAGTGTGATACAGAGACCGGGACTGTACACAGTGACTCCCAGTGTGATACAGAGACTGGGACTGTACACGGTGACTCCCAGTGTGATACAGAGACAGGAACTGTACGCAGAGACTGCCAGGGTGATACAGAGACCGGGACTGTACACAGTGACTCCCAGTGTGATACAGAGACAGGAATTGTACACAGTGACCCCCAGTGCGACACAGAGACAGGAACTGTACACAGTGACTCCCAGTGTGATACAGAGACAGGAATTGTACACGGTGTCTCCCAGTGTGGTACAGAGACCGGGACTGTACACAGTGACTCCCAGTGTGATACAGAGACAGGAACTGTACACAGTGACCCCCAGTGTGACACAGAGACAGGAACTGTATACAGTGACTCCCAGTGTGATCCAGAGACAGGAATTGTACACGGTGTCTCCCAGTGTGGTACAGAGACCGGGACTGTACACAGTGACTCCCAGTGTGATACAGAGACAGGAACTGTACACAGTGACTCCCAGTGTGATACAGAGACAGGAACTGTACACAGTGTCTCCCAGTGTGATACAGAGACAGGAACTGTACACAGTGACTCCCAGTGTGATCCAGAGACAGGAATTGTACACGGTGTCTCTCAGTGTGGTACAGAGACCGGGACTGTACACAGTGACTCCCAGTGTGATACAGAGACAGGAACTGTACACAGTGACTCCCAGTGTGATACAGAGACAGGAACTGTACACAGTGTCTCCCAGTGTGATACAGAGACCGGAACTGTACACAGTTACTCCCAGTGTGATACAGAGACTGGGACTGTACACGGTGACTCACAGTGTGATACAGAGACAGGAACTGTACGCAGAGACTGCCAGTGTGATACAGAGACCGGGACTGTACACAGTGACTCCCAGTGTGATACAGAGACTGGAACTGTACACGGTGACCCCCAGTGTGACACAGAGACAGGAACTGTACACAGTGACTCCCAGTGTGATCCAAGACAGGAATTGTACACGGTGACTCCCAGTGTGATACAGAGACCGGAACTGTACACAGTGACCCCCAGTGTGATACAGAGACAGGGACTGTACACAGTGACTCCCAGTGTGATACAGAGACCAGAACTGTACACAGTGACCCCCAGTGTGATACAGAGACAAGGACTGTACACAGTGACTCCTAGTGTGATACAGAGACAGGAACTGTACACAGTGACTCCCAGCGTGATACAGAGATTAGGAACTGTACACAGTGACTGCCAGTGTGATACAGAGACCGGAACTGTACACGGTGACTCCCAGCGTGATACAGAGACAGGAACTGTACACGGTGTCTCCCAGTGTGAAACAGAGACAGGGACTGTACACAGTGACTCCCAGTGTGATACAGAGACCGGGACTGTACACAGTGACTCCCAGTGTGATACAGAGACCGGGACTGTACACGGTGACTCCCAGTGTTATACAGAGATTAGGAATTGTACACGGTGTCCCCCAGTGTGATACAGAGACCGGGACTGTACACAGTGACTCCCAGTGTGATACAGAGACAGGAACTGTACACAGTGACTCCCAGTGTGATACAGAGACAGGGAACGTACACAGTGACCCCCAGTGTGATACAGAGACAGGGACTGTACACAGTGACTCCCAGTGTGATACAGAGGCAGGAACTGTACACAGTGACTCCCAGTGTGATACAGAGACAGGAACTGTACACAGTGACTCCCAGTGTGATACAGAGACAGGGACTGTACACAGTGACTCCCAGTGTGATACAGAGACCGGAACTGTACACAGTGACTCCCAGTGTGATACAGAGACAGGAACTGTACACAGTGACTCCAGTGTGATACAGACACAGGGACTGTACACAGTGACTCCCAGTGTTATACAGAGACAGGGACTGTACACAGTGACTCCCAGTGTGATACAGAGACAGGAACTGTACACAGTGACTCCCAGTGTGATACAGAGACAGGAACTGTACACAGTGACTCCCAGTGTGATACAGAGACCAGGACTGTACACAGTGACTCCCAGTGTGATACAGAGACAGGGACTGTACACGGTGACACCCAGTGTGATACAGAGACAGGGACTGTACACAGTGTCTCCCAGTGTGATACAGAGACAGGGACTGCACACAGTGACTCCCAGTGTGATACAGAGACAGGGACTGTACACGGTGACTCCCAGTGTGATACAGAGACAGGAACTGTACACAGTGACTCCCAGTGTGATACAGAGACAGGGACTGTACACGGTGACTCCCAGTGTGATACAGAGACAGGAACTGTACACAGTAACTCCCAGTGTGATACAGAGACAGGAACTGCACACAGTGACTCCCAGTGTGATACAGAGACTGGGACTGTACACGGTGTCTCCCAGTGTGGTACTGAGACCGGGACTGTACACAGTGACTCCCAGTGTGATACAGAGACAGGAACTGTACACAGTGACTCCCAGTGTGATACAGAGACCGGGACTGTACACAGTGACTCCCAGTGTGATACAGAGACAGGAACTGTACACAGTGACTCCCAGTGTGATACAGAGACCGGAACTGTACACAGTGACTCCCAGTGTGATACAGAGACAGGAACTGTACACAGTGACTCCCAGTGTGATACAGAGACAGGGACTGTACACAGTGACTCCCAGTGTGATACAGAGACATGGACTGTACATGGTGACTCCCAGTGTGATACAGAGACAGGAACTGTACACAGTGACTCCCAGTGTGATACAGAGACAGGGACTGTACACAGTGACTCCCAGTGTGATACAGAGACATGGACTGTACACAGTGACTCCCAGTGTGATACAGAGACCGGGACTGTACACAGTAACTCCCAGTGTGATACAGAGACAGGAACTGTACACAGTGACACCCAGTTTAATACAGAGACAGGAACTGTACACAATGACTCCCAGTGTGATACAGAGACAGGAACTGTACACAGTGACACCCAGTGTAATACAGAGACAGGAACTGTGCACAGTGACTCCCAGTGTGATAACGAGACCGGGACTGTACACAGTGTCTCCCAGTGTGATACAGAGACAGGAACTGTACACAGTGACTCCCAGTGTGATACAGAGACAGGAACTGTACACAGTGACTCCCAGTGTGATACAGAGACAGGAACCGTACACAGTGACTCCCAGTGTGATACAGAGACAGGAACTGTATACAGTGACTCCCAGTGTGATCCAGAGACAGGAACTGTACACGGTGTCTCCGAGTGTGGTACAGAGACAGGGACTGTACACGGTGACTCCCAGTGTGATACCGAGACAGGAACTGTACACAGTGTCTCCCAGTGTGATACAGAGACCGGAACTGTACACAGTTACTCCCAGTGTGATACAGAGACTGGGACTGTACACGGTGACTCCCAGTGTGATACAGAGACAGGAAATGTACGCAGAGACTGCCAGTGTGATACAGAGACCGGGACTGTACACAGTGACTCCCAGTGTGATATAGAGAGAGGAACTGTACACAGTGACTCCCAGTGTGACACAGAGACAGGAACTGTACACAGTGACTCCCAGTGTGATCCAAGACAGGAATTGTACACAGTGACTCCCAGTGTGATACAGAGACCTGGACTGTACACAGTGACCCCCAGTGTGATACAGAGACAGGAACTGTACACAGTGACCCCCAGTGTGATACAGAGACAGGGACTGTACACAGTGACTCCCAGTGTGATACAGAGACAGGAACTGTACACAGTGACTCCCAGTGTGATACAGAGACCGGGACTGTACACAGTGACTCCCAATGTGATACAGAAACCGGAACTGTACACAGTGTCTCCCAGTGTGATACAGAGACAGGAACTGTACACAGTGACTCCCAGTGTGAAACAGAGACCGGGACTGTACACAGTGACTCCCAGTGTGATACAGAGACTGGAACTGTACACAGTGACTCCCAGTGTGATACAGAGACAGGGACTGTACACAGTGACTCCCAGTGTGATACAGAGACCGGGACTGTACACAGTGACTCCCAGTGTGATACAGAAACCGGAACTGTACACAGTGTCTCCCAGTGTGATACAGAGACAGGAACTGTACACAGTGACCCCCAGTGTGATACAGAGACAGGAACTGTACACAGTGACTCCCAGTGTGATACAGAGACAGGGACTGTACACAGTGACTCCCAGTGTGATACAGAGACCGGAACTGTACACAGTGACTCTCAGTGTGATACAGAGACTGGAACTGTACACGGTGACTCCCAGTGTGATACAGAGACTGGGACTCTACACGGTGACTCCCAGTGTGATACAGAGACAGGAACTGTACACAGTGACTCCCAGTGTGATACAGAGACAGGAACTGTACACAGTGACTCCCAGTGTGATACAGAGACAGGAACTGTACACAGTGACTCCCAGTGTGATACAGAGACAGGAACTGTACACAGTGTCTCCCAGTGTGATACAGAGACCGGGACTGTACACAGTGACTCCCAGTGTGATACAGAGACTGGGACTGTACACGGTGACTCCCAGTGTGATACAGAGACAGGAACTGTACGCAGAGACTGCCAGTGTGATACAGAGACCGGGACTGTACACAGTGACTCCCAGTGTGATACAGAGACAGGAATTGTACACAGTGACCCCCAGTGTGATACAGAGACAGGAACTGTACACAGTGACTCCCAGTGTGATACAGAGACAGGAATTGTACACGGTGTCTCCCAGTGTGGTACAGAGACCGGGACTGTACACAGTGACTCCCAGTGTGATACAGAGACAGGAACTGTACACAGTGACACCCAGTGTGATACAGAGACAGGAACTGTACACAGTGACTCCCAGTGTGATACAGAGACAGGAACTGTACACGGTGTCTCCCAGTGTGATACAGAGACCGGGACTGTACACAGTGACTCCCAGTGTGATACAGAGACAGGAACTGTACACAGTGACTCCCAGTGTGATACAGAGACAGGAACTGTACACAGTGTCTCCCAGTGTGATACAGAGACAGGAACTGTACACAGTGACTCCCAGTGTGATACAGAGACAGGAACTGTACACAGTGACTCCCAGTGTGATACAGAGACAGGAACTGTACACAGTGACTCCCAGTGTGATACAGAGACAGGAACTGTACACGGTGTCTCCCAGTGTGGTACAGAGACCGGGACTGTACACAGTGACTCCCAGTGTGATACAGAGACAGGAACTGTACACAGTGACTCCCAGTGTGATACAGAGACAGGAACTGTACACAGTGTCTCCCAGTGTGATACAGAGACCGGAACTGTACACAGTGACTCCCAGTGTGATACAGAGACTGGGACTGTACACGGTGACTCCCAGTGTGATACAGAGACAGGAACTGTACACAGAGACTGCCAGTGTGATACAGAGACCGGGACTGTACACAGTGACTCCCAGTGTGATACAGAGACTGGAACTGTACACGGTGACCCCCAGTGTGATACAGAGACAGGAACTGTACACAGTGACTCCCAGTGTGATACAAGACAGGAATTGTACACAGTGACTCCCAGTGTGATACAGAGACCGGGACTGTACACAGTGACTCCCAGTGTGATACAGAGACTGGGACTGTACACGGTGACTCCCAGTGTGATACAGAGACAGGAACTGTACACAGAGACTGCCAGTGTGATACAGAGACCGGGACTGTACACAGTGACTCCCAGTGTGATACAGAGACAGGAATTGTACACAGTGACCCCCAGTGTGATACAGAGACAGGAACTGTACACAGTGACTCCCAGTGTGATACAGAGACAGGAACTGTACACGGTGTCTCCCAGTGTGGTACAGAGACCGGGACTGTACACAGTGACTCCCAGTGTGATACAGAGACAGGAACTGTACACAGTGACCCCCAGTGTGATACAGAGACAGGAACTGTACACAGTGACTCCCAGTGTGATACAGAGACAGGAACTGTACACGGTGACTCCCAGTGTGATACAGAGACAGGGACTGTACACAGTGACTCCCAGTGTGATACAGAGACAGGAACTGTACACAGTGACTCCCAGTGTGATACAGAGACAGGAACTGTACACAGTGACTCCCAGTGTGATACAGAGACAGGAACTGTACACAGTGTCTCCCAGTGTGATACAGAGACAGGAACTGTACACAGTGACTCCCAGTGTGATACAGAGACAGGAACTGTACACAGTGACTCCCAGTGTGATACAGAGACAGGAACTGTACACGGTGTCTCCCAGTGTGGTACAGAGACCGGGACTGTACACAGTGACTCCCAGTGTGATACAGAGACAGGAACTGTACACAGTGACTCCCAGTGTGATACAGAGACAGGAACTGTACACAGTGTCTCCCAGTGTGATACAGAGACCGGAACTGTACACAGTGACTCCCAGTGTGATACAGAGACAGGGACTGTACACGGTGACTCCCAGTGTGATACAGAGACAGGAACTGTACACAGTGACTCCCAGTGTGATACAGAGACAGGGACTGTACACAGTGACTCCCAGTGTGATACAGAGACTGGAACTGTACACGGTGACCCCCAGTGTGACACAGAGACAGGAACTGTACACAGTGACTCCCAGTGTGATACAGAGACAGGAACTGTACACAGTGACTCCCAGTGTGATACAGAGACAGGAACTGTACACAGTGTCTCCCAGTGTGATACAGAGACAGGAACTGTACACAGTGTCTCCCAGTGTGATACAGAGACAGGAACTGTACACAGTGACTCCCAGTGTGATACAGAGACAGGAACTGTACACAGTGACTCCCAGTGTGATACAGAGACAGGAACTGTACACGGTGACTCCCAGTGTGGTACAGAGACCGGGACTGTACACAGTGACTCCCAGTGTGATACAGAGACAGGAACTGTACACAGTGACTCCCAGTGTGATACAGAGACAGGAACTGTACACAGTGACTCCCAGTGTGATACAGAGACCGGAACTGTACACAGTGACTCCCAGTGTGATACAGAGACTGGGACTGTACACAGTGACTCCCAGTGTGATACAGAGACCAGAACTGTACACAGTGACCCCCAGTGTGATACAGAGACAAGGACTGTACACAGTGACTCCCAGTGTGATACAGAGACAGGAACTGTACACAGTGACTCCCAGCGTGATACAGAGATTAGGAACTGTACACAGTGACTCCCAGTGTGATACAGAGACCGGAACTGTACACGGTGACTCCCAGCGTGATACAGAGACAGGAACTGTACACGGTGACTCCCAGTGTGATACAGAGACAGGGACTGTACACAGTGACTCCCAGTGTGATACAGAGACCGGGACTGTACACAGTGACTCCCAGTGTGATACAGAGACAGGAACTGTACACAGTGACTCCCAGTGTGATACAGAGACAGGAACTGTACACAGTGACTCCCAGTGTGATACAGAGACAGGAACTGTACACGGTGACCCCAGTGTGATACAGAGACAGGAACTGTACACAGTGACTCCCAGTGTGATACAAGACAGGAATTGTACACAGTGACTCCCAGTGTGATACAGAGACAGGAACTGTACACAGTGACCCCCAGTGTGATACAGAGACAGGGACTGTACACAGTGACCCCAGTGTGATACAGAGACAGGAACTGTACACAGTGACTCCCAGTGTGATACAGAGACAGGACTGTACACAGTGACTCCCAGTGTGATACAGAGACCGGAACTGTACACAGTGACTCCCAGTGTGATACAGAGACAGGAACTGTACACAGTGACTCCCAGTGTGATACAGAGACAGGGACTGTACACGGTGACTCCCAGTGTGATACAGAGACAGGGACTGTACACAGTGACTCCCAGTGTGATACAGAGACAGGAACTGTACACGGTGACTCCCAGTGTGATACAGAGACAGGACTGTATACAGTGACTCCCAGTGTGATACAGAGACCGGGACTGTACACAGTGACTCCCAGTGTGATACAGAGACAGGAACTGTACACAGTGACTCCCAGTGTGATACAGAGACGGAACTGTACACAGTGACTCCCAGTGTGATACAGAGACAGGACTGTACACAGTGACTCCCAGTGTGATACAGAGACCGGGACTGTACACAGTGACTCCCAGTGTGATACAGAGACAGGAACTGTACACAGTGACACCCAGTGTGATACAGAGACAGGAACTGTACACAGTGACTCCCAGTGTGATACAGAGACAGGAACTGTACACAGTGACTCCCAGTGTGATACAGAGACAGGAACTGTACACAGTGACTCCCAGTGTGATACAGAGACAGGGACTGTACACAGTGTCCCAGTGTGATACAGAGACAGGAACTGTACACAGTGACTCCCAGTGTGATACAGAGACAGGAACTGTACACAGTGACTCCCAGTGTGATACAGAGACAGGAACTGTACACAGTGACTCCCAGTGTGATACAGAGACAGGAACTGTACACAGTGACTCCCAGTGTGATACAGAGACAGGAACTGTACACGGTGACTCCCAGTGTGATACAGAGACGGGACTGTACACGGTGACTCCCAGTGTGATACAGAGACAGGAACTGTACACAGTGACTCCCAGTGTGATACAGAGACCGGAACTGTACACAGTGACTCCCAGTGTGATACAGAGACTGGGACTGTACACGGTGACTCCCAGTGTGATACAGAGACAGGAACTGTACACAGTGACTCCCAGTGTGATACAGAGACAGGGACTGTACACAGTGACTCCCAGTGTGATATAGAGACAGGAACTGTACACAGTGACTCCCAGTGTGATACAGAGACAGGAACTGTACACAGTGACTCCCAGTGTGATACAGAGACAGGAACTGTACACAGTGACTCCCAGTGTGATACAGAGACCTGGACTGTACACAGTGACCCCAGTGTGATACAGAGACAGGAACTGTACACAGTGACCCCAGTGTGATACAGAGACAGGGACTGTACACAGTGACCCCCAGTGTGATACAGAGACCGGAACTGTACACGGTGACTCCCAGCGTGATACAGAGACAGGAACTGTACACGGTGACTCCCAGTGTGATACAGAGACAGGGACTGTACACAGTGACTCCCAGTGTGATACAGAGACCGGGACTGTACACAGTGACTCCCAGTGTGATACAGAGACCGGGACTGTACACGGTGACTCCCAGTGTGATACAGAGACAGGAACTGTACACGGTGTCCCCCAGTGTGATACAGAGACCGGGAATGTACACAGTGACTCCCAGTGTGATACAGAGACAGGAACTGTACACAGTGACCCCCAGTGTGATACAGAGACAGGAACTGTATACAGTGACTCCCAGTGTGATACAGAGACAGGAACTGTACACGGTGTCTCCCAGTGTGATACAGAGACAGGAACTGTACACAGTGACTCCCAGTGTGATACAGAGACAGGGACTGTACACAGTGACTCCCAGTGTGATACAGAGACAGGAACTGTACACAGTGACCCCAGTGTGATACAGAGACAGGAACTGTATACAGTGACTCCCAGTGTGATACAGAGACAGGAACTGTACACGGTGACTCCCAGTGTGATACAGAGACAGGAACTGTACACAGTGACTCCCAGTGTGATACAGAGACAGGAACTGTACACAGTGACTCCCAGTGTGATACAGAGACAGGGACTGTACACAGTGACTCCCAGTGTGATACAGAGACCGGAACTGTACACAGTGACCCCAGTGTGATACAGAGACAGGAACTGTACACAGTGACTCCCAGTGTGATACAGAGACTGGGACTGTACACGGTGACTCCCAGTGTGATACAGAGACAGGAACTGTACACA
Source organism: Hemiscyllium ocellatum (assembly GCF_020745735.1). Taxonomy (NCBI): domain Eukaryota; kingdom Metazoa; phylum Chordata; class Chondrichthyes; order Orectolobiformes; family Hemiscylliidae; genus Hemiscyllium; species Hemiscyllium ocellatum. The sequence continues at coordinate 23,270,062 of NC_083440.1, read as the reverse complement.
GTGACTCCCAGTGTGATACAGAGACAGGAACTGTACACAGTGACTCCCAGTGTGATACAGAGACAGGAACTGTACACAGTGACTCCCAGTGTGATACAGAGACAGGAACTGTACACAGTGTCTCCCAGTGTGATACAGAGACCGGGACTGTACACAGTGACTCCCAGTGTGATACAGAGACAGGGACTGTACACGGTGACTCCCAGTGTGATACAGAGACAGGAACTGTACACAGAGACTCCCAGTGTGATACAGAGACAGGGACTGTACACAGTGACTCCCAGTGTGATACAGAGACAGGAACTGTACACAGTGACCCCAGTGTGATACAGAGACAGGAACTGTACACAGTGACTCCCAGTGTGATACAGAGACAGGAACTGTACACAGTGACTCCCAGTGTGGTACAGAGACCGGGACTGTACACAGTGACTCCCAGTGTGATACAGAGACAGGAACTGTACACAGTGACTCCCAGTGTGATACAGAGACAGGGACTGTACACAGTGACTCCCAGTGTGATACAGAGACCGGAACTGTACACAGTGACTCCCAGTGTGATACAGAGACAGGAACTGTACACAGTGACTCCCAGTGTGATACAGAGACTGGGACTGTACACGGTGACTCCCAGTGTGATACAGAGACAGGAACTGTACACAGTGACTCCCAGTGTGATACAGAGACAGGAACTGTACACAGTGACTCCCAGTGTGATACAGAGACAGGAACTGTACACAGTGACTCCCAGTGTGATACAGAGACAGGAACTGTACACAGTGACTCCCAGTGTGATACAGAGACAGGGACTGTACACAGTGACTCCCAGTGTGATACAGAGACTGGGACTGTACACAGTGACTCCCAGTGTGATACAGAGACAGGAACTGTACACAGTGACTCCAGTGTGATACAGAGACAGGGACTGTACACAGTGACTCCCAGTGTGATACAGAGACAGGAACTGTACACAGTGACCCCCAGTGTGATACAGAGACAGGAACTGTACACAGTGACTCCCAGTGTGATACAGAGACAGGAATTGTACACGGTGACTCCCAGTGTGGTACAGAGACCGGGACTGTACACAGTGACTCCCAGTGTGATACAGAGACAGGAACTGTACACAGTGACTCCCAGTGTGGTACAGAGACCGGGACTGTACACAGTGACTCCCAGTGTGATACAGAGACAGGAACTGTACACAGTGACTCCCAGTGTGATACAGAGACAGGAACTGTACACAGTGACTCCCAGTGTGATACAGAGACAGGAACTGTACACAGTGACTCCCAGTGTGATACAGAGACAGGAACTGTACACAGTGACTCCCAGTGTGATACAGAGACAGGAACTGTACACAGTGACTCCCAGTGTGATACAGAGACAGGAACTGTACACGGTGACTCCCAGTGTGATACAGAGACCGGGACTGTACACAGTGACTCCCAGTGTGATACAGAGACAGGAACTGTACACAGTGACCCCCAGTGTGATACAGAGACAGGAACTGTACACAGTGACTCCCAGTGTGATACAGAGACAGGAACTGTACACGGTGACTCCCAGTGTGATACAGAGACCGGGACTGTACACAGTGACTCCCAGTGTGATACAGAGACAGGAACTGTACACAGTGACTCCCAGTGTGATACAGAGACAGGAACTGTACACAGTGACTCCCAGTGTGATACAGAGACAGGAACTGTACACAGTGACTCCCAGTGTGATACAGAGACAGGAACTGTACACAGTGACTCCCAGTGTGATACAGAGACAGGAACTGTACACGGTGTCTCCCAGTGTGGTACAGAGACCGGGACTGTACACAGTGACTCCCAGTGTGATACAGAGACAGGAACTGTACACAGTGACTCCCAGTGTGATACAGAGACAGGAACTGTACACAGTGACTCCCAGTGTGATACAGAGACCGGAACTGTACACAGTGACTCCCAGTGTGATACAGAGACAGGGACTGTACACGGTGACTCACAGTGTGATACAGAGACAGGAACTGTACACAGTGACTCCCAGTGTGATACAGAGACCGGGACTGTACACAGTGACTCCCAGTGTGATACAGAGACTGGAACTGTACACGGTGACCCCCAGTGTGATACAGAGACAGGAACTGTACACAGTGACTCCCAGTGTGATACAGAGACAGGAACTGTACACAGTGACTCCCAGTGTGATACAGAGACAGGAACTGTACACAGTGACCCCAGTGTGATACAGAGACAGGGACTGTACACAGTGACTCCCAGTGTGATACAGAGACCAGAACTGTACACAGTGACCCCCAGTGTGATACAGAGACAGGACTGTACACAGTGACTCCCAGTGTGATACAGAGACAGGAACTGTACACAGTGACTCCCAGTGTGATACAGAGACAGGAACTGTACACAGTGACTCCCAGTGTGATACAGAGACCGGAACTGTACACGGTGACTCCCAGTGTGATACAGAGACAGGAACTGTACACGGTGTCTCCCAGTGTGATACAGAGACAGGGACTGTACACAGTGACTCCCAGTGTGATACAGAGACCGGGACTGTACACAGTGACTCCCAGTGTGATACAGAGACAGGGACTGTACACAGTGACTCCCAGTGTGATACAGAGATTAGGAATTGTACACGGTGTCCCCCAGTGTGATACAGAGACCGGGAATGTACACAGTGACTCCCAGTGTGATACAGAGACAGGAACTGTACACAGTGACCCCCAGTGTGATACAGAGACAGGAACTGTACACAGTGACTCCCAGTGTGATACAGAGACAGGAACTGTACACGGTGACTCCCAGTGTGATACAGAGACAGGAACTGTACACAGTGACTCCCAGTGTGATACAGAGACAGGGACTGTACACAGTGACTCCCAGTGTGATACAGAGACAGGAACTGTACACAGTGACCCCCAGTGTGACACAGAGACAGGAACTGTACACAGTGACTCCCAGTGTGATACAGAGACAGGAACTGTACACGGTGACTCCCAGTGTGATACAGAGACAGGAACTGTACACAGTGACTCCCAGTGTGATACAGAGACAGGAACTGTACACAGTGACTCCCAGTGTGATACAGAGACAGGGACTGTACACAGTGACTCCCAGTGTGATACAGAGACAGGAACTGTACACAGTGACTCCCAGTGTGACACAGAGACAGGAACTGTACACAGTGACTCCCAGTGTGATACAGAGACTGGGACTGTACACGGTGACTCCCAGTGTGATACAGAGACAGGAACTGTACACAGTGACTCCCAGTGTGATACAGAGACAGGAACTGTACACAGTGACTCCCAGTGTGATACAGAGACAGGAACTGTACACAGTGACTCCCAGTGTGATACAGAGACAGGAACTGTACACAGTGACTCCCAGTGTGATACAGAGACCGGGACTGTACACAGTGACTCCCAGTGTGATACAGAGACTGGGACTGTACACGGTGACTCCCAGTGTGATACAGAGACAGGAACTGTACACAGAGACTGCCAGTGTGATACAGAGACCGGGACTGTACACAGTGACTCCCAGTGTGATACAGAGACAGGAACTGTACACAGTGACCCCAGTGTGATACAGAGACAGGAACTGTACACAGTGACTCCCAGTGTGATACAGAGACAGGAATTGTACACAGTGACTCCCAGTGTGGTACAGAGACCGGGACTGTACACAGTGACTCCCAGTGTGATACAGAGACAGGAACAGTACACAGTGACTCCCAGTGTGATACAGAGACAGGGACTGTACACAGTGACTCCCAGTGTGATACAGAGACAGGAACTGTACACAGTGACCCCCAGTGTGATACAGAGACAGGAACTGTACACAGTGACTCCCAGTGTGATACAGAGACTGGGACTCTACACGGTGACTCCCAGTGTGATACAGAGACAGGAACTGTACACAGTGACTCCCAGTGTGATACAGAGACAGGAACTGTACACAGTGAGTCCCAGTGTGATACAGAGACAGGAACTGTACACAGTGACTCCCAGTGTGATACAGAGACAGGAACTGTACACAGTGTCTCCCAGTGTGATACAGAGACCGGGACTGTACACAGTGACTCCCAGTGTGATACAGAGACAGGGACTGTACACGGTGACTCCCAGTGTGATACAGAGACAGGAACTGTACACAGTGACTCCCAGGGTGATACAGAGACCGGGACTGTACACAGTGACTCCCAGTGTGATACAGAGACAGGAACTGTACACAGTGACCCCCAGTGTGATACAGAGACAGGAACTGTACACAGTGACTCCCAGTGTGATACAGAGACAGGAATTGTACACGGTGTCTCCCAGTGTGGTACAGAGACCGGGACTGTACACAGTGACTCCCAGTGTGATACAGAGACAGGAACTGTACACGGTGTCTCCCAGTGTGGTACAGAGACCGGGACTGTACACAGTGACTCCCAGTGTGATACAGAGACAGGAACTGTACACAGTGACTCCCAGTGTGATACAGAGACAGGAACTGTACACAGTGTCTCCCAGTGTGATACCCTGTACACAGTGTCTCCCAGTGTGATACAGAGACAGGAACTGTACACAGTGACTCCCAGTGTGATACAGAGACAGGAACTGTACACAGTGACTCCCAGTGTGATACAGAGACAGGAATTGTACACGGTGTCTCCCAGTGTGATACAGAGACAGGGACTGTACACAGTGACTCCCAGTGTGATACAGAGACAGGAACTGTACACAGTGACTCCCAGTGTGATACAGAGACAGGAACTGTACACAGTGACTCCCAGTGTGATACAGAGACCGGAACTGTACACAGTTACTCCCAGTGTGATACAGAGACTGGGACTGTACACGGTGACTCCCAGTGTGATACAGAGACAGGAACTGTACACAGTGACTCCCAGTGTGATACAGAGACCGGGACTGTACACAGTGACTCCCAGTGTGATACAGAGACTGGAACTGTACACGGTGACCCCCAGTGTGATACAGAGACAGGAACTGTACACAGTGACTCCCAGTGTGATACAAGACAGGAATTGTACACAGTGACTCCCAGTGTGATACAGAGACCGGAACTGTACACAGTGACCCCAGTGTGATACAGAGACAGGGACTGTACACAGTGACTCCCAGTGTGATACAGAGACCAGAACTGTACACAGTGACCCCAGTGTGATACAGAGACAAGGACTGTACACAGTGACTCCTAGTGTGATACAGAGACAGGAACTGTACACAGTGACTCCCAGCGTGATACAGAGATTAGGAACTGTACACAGTGACTCCCAGTGTGATACAGAGACCGGAACTGTACACGGTGACTCCCAGCGTGATACAGAGACAGGAACTGTACACGGTGACTCCCAGTGTGATACAGAGACAGGGACTGTACACAGTGACTCCCAGTGTGATACAGAGACCGGGACTGTACACAGTGACTCCCAGTGTGATACAGAGACCGGGACTGTACACGGTGACTCCCAGTGTGATACAGAGATTAGGAATTGTACACGGTGTCCCCCAGTGTGATACAGAGACCGGGACTGTACACAGTGACTCCCAGTGTGATACAGAGACAGGAACTGTACACAGTGACCCCCAGTGTGATACAGAGACAGGAACTGTATACAGTGACTCCCAGTGTGATACAGAGACAGGAATTGTACACGGTGTCTCCCAGTGTGATACAGAGACAGGAACTGTACACAGTGACTCCCAGTGTGATACAGAGACAGGGACTGTACACAGTGACTCCCAGTGTGATACAGAGACAGGAACTGTACACAGTGACCCCCAGTGTGACACAGAGACAGGAACTGTACACAGTGACTCCCAGTGTGATCCAGAGACAGGAATTGTACACGGTGACTCCCAGTGTGATACAGAGACAGGAACTGTACACAGTGACTCCCAGTGTGATACAGAGACAGGGACTGTACACAGTGACTCCCAGTGTGATACAGAGACAGGAACTGTACACAGTGACCCCAGTGTGATACAGAGACAGGAACTGTACACAGTGACTCCCAGTGTGATACAGAGACAGGAATTGTACACGGTGTCTCCCAGTGTGATACAGAGACAGGATCTGTACACAGTGACTCCCAGTGTGATACAGAGACAGGGACTGTACACAGTGACTCCCAGTGTGATACAGAGACAGGAACTGTACACAGTGACTCCCAGTGTGATACAGAGACAGGAACTGTACACAGTGACTCCCAGTGCGATACAGAGACTGGAACTGTACACGGTGACCCCCAGTGTGACACAGAGACAGGAACTGTACACAGTGACTCCCAGTGTGATCCAAGACAGGAATTGTACACAGTGACTCCCAGTGTGATACAGAGACAGGAACTGTACACAGTGACCCCCAGTGTGATACAGAGACAGGGACTGTACACAGTGACCCCCAGTGTGATACAGAGACAGGAACTGTACACAGTGACTCCCAGTGTGAGACAGAGACTGGGACTGTACACAGTGACTCCCAATGTGATACAGAAACCGGAACTGTACACAGTGTCTCCCAGTGTGATACAGAGACAGGAACTGTACACAGTGACTCCCAGTGTTATACAGAGACAGGGACTGTACACGGTGACTCCCAGTGTGATCCAGAGACAGGGACTGTACACGGTGACTCCCAGCGTGATACAGAGATTAGGAACTGTACACGGTGTCTCCCAGTGTGATACAGAGACCAGGACTGTATACAGTGACTCCCAGTGTGATACAGAGACCGGGACTGTACACAGTGACTCCCAGTGTGATACAGAGACAGGAACTGTACACAGTGACTCCCAGTGTGATACAGAGACAGGGACTGTACACAGTGACTCCCAGTGTGATACAGAGACATGGACTGTACACAGTGACTCCCAGTGTGATACAGAGACCGGGACTGTACACAGTAACTCCCAGTGTGATACAGAGACAGGAACTGTACACAGTGACACCCAGTTTAATACAGAGACAGGAACTGTACACAATGACTCCCAGTGTGATACAGAGACAGGAACTGTACACAGTGACACCCAGTGTAATACAGAGACAGGAACTGTGCACAGTGACTCCCAGTGTGATAACGAGACCGGGACTGTACACAGTGTCTCCCAGTGTGATACAGAGACAGGAACTGTACACAGTGACTCCCAGTGTGATACAGAGACAGGAACTGTGCACAGTGACTCCCAGTGTGATACAGAGACAGGAACCGTACACAGTGACTCCCAGTGTGATACAGAGACAGGAACTGTATACAGTGACTCCCAGTGTGATACAGAGACAGGAATTGTACACGGTGTCTCCGAGTGTGGTACAGAGACCGGGACTGTACACGGTGACTCCCAGTGTGATACCGAGACAGGAACTGTATACAGTGTCTCCCAGTGTGATACAGAGACCGGAACTGTACACAGTTACTCCCAGTGTGATACAGAGACTGGGACTGTACACGGTGACTCCCAGTGTGATACAGAGACAGGAAATGTACGCAGAGACTGCCAGTGTGATACAGAGACCGGGACTGTACACAGTGACTCCCAGTGTGATATAGAGAGAGGAACTGTACACAGTGACTCCCAGTGTGACACAGAGACAGGAACTGTACACAGTGACTCCCAGTGTGATCCAAGACAGGAATTGTACACAGTGACTCCCAGTGTGATACAGAGACCTGGACTGTACACAGTGACCCCCAGTGTGATACAGAGACAGGAACTGTACACAGTGACCCCCAGTGTGATACAGAGACAGGGACTGTACACAGTGACTCCCAGTGTGATACAGAGACAGGAACTGTACACAGTGACTCCCAGTGTGATACAGAGACCGGGACTGTACACAGTGACTCCCAATGTGATACAGAAACCGGAACTGTACACAGTGTCTCCCAGTGTGATACAGAGACAGGAACTGTACACAGTGACTCCCAGTGTGATACAGAGACCGGGACTGTACACAGTGACTCCCAGTGTGATACAGAGACTGGAACTGTACACAGTGACTCCCAGTGTGATACAGAGACAGGGACTGTACACAGTGACTCCCAGTGTGATACAGAGACCGGGACTGTACACAGTGACTCCCAGTGTGATACAGAAACCGGAACTGTACACAGTGTCTCCCAGTGTGATACAGAGACAGGAACTGTACACAGTGACCCCCAGTGTGATACAGAGACAGGAACTGTACACAGTGACTCCCAGTGTGATACAGAGACAGGGACTGTACACAGTGACTCCCAGTGTGATACAGAGACCGGAACTGTACACAGTGACTCTCAGTGTGATACAGAGACTGGAACTGTACACGGTGACTCCCAGTGTGATACAGAGACTGGGACTCTACACGGTGACTCCCAGTGTGATACAGAGACAGGAACTGTACACAGTGACTCCCAGTGTGATACAGAGACAGGAACAGTACACAGTGAGTCCCAGTGTGATACAGAGACAGGAACTGTACACAGTGACTCCCAGTGTGATACAGAGACAGGAACTGTACACAGTGTCTCCCAGTGTGATACAGAGACCGGGACTGTACACAGTGACTCCCAGTGTGATACAGAGACTGGGACTGTACACGGTGACTCCCAGTGTGATACAGAGACAGGAACTGTACGCAGAGACTGCCAGGGTGATACAGAGACCGGGACTGTACACAGTGACTCCCAGTGTGATACAGAGACAGGAATTGTACACAGTGACCCCCAGTGTGACACAGAGACAGGAACTGTACACAGTGACTCCCAGTGTGATACAGAGACAGGAATTGTACACGGTGTCTCCCAGTGTGGTACAGAGACCGGGACTGTACACAGTGACTCCCAGTGTGATACAGAGACAGGAACTGTACACAGTGACCCCCAGTGTGACACAGAGACAGGAACTGTATACAGTGACTCCCAGTGTGATCCAGAGACAGGAATTGTACACGGTGTCTCCCAGTGTGGTACAGAGACCGGGACTGTACACAGTGACTCCCAGTGTGATACAGAGACAGGAACTGTACACAGTGACTCCCAGTGTGATACAGAGACAGGAACTGTACACAGTGTCTCCCAGTGTGATACAGAGACAGGAACTGTACACAGTGTCTCCCAGTGTGATACAAAGACAGGAACTGTACACAGTGACTCCCAGTGTGATACAGAGACAGGAACTGTACACAGTGACTCCCAGTGTGATCCAGAGACAGGAATTGTACACGGTGTCTCCCAGTGTGGTACAGAGACCGGGACTGTACACAGTGACTCCCAGTGTGATACAGAGACAGGAACTGTACACAGTGACTCCCAGTGTGATACAGAGACAGGAACTGTACACAGTGTCTCCCAGTGTGATACAGAGACCGGAACTGTACACAGTTACTCCCAGTGTGATACAGAGACTGGGACTGTACACGGTGACTCACAGTGTGATACAGAGACAGGAACTGTACGCAGAGACTGCCAGTGTGATACAGAGACCGGGACTGTACACAGTGACTCCCAGTGTGATACAGAGACTGGAACTGTACACGGTGACCCCCAGTGTGACACAGAGACAGGAACTGTACACAGTGACTCCCAGTGTGATCCAAGACAGGAATTGTACACAGTGACTCCCAGTGTGATACAGAGACCGGGACTGTACACAGTGACTCCCAGTGTGATACAGAGACTGGGACTGTACACGGTGACTCCCAGTGTGATACAGAGACAGGAACTGTACGCAGAGACTGCCAGGGTGATACAGAGACCGGGACTGTACACAGTGACTCCCAGTGTGATACAGAGACAGGAATTGTACACAGTGACCCCCAGTGTGACACAGAGACAGGAACTGTACACAGTGACTCCCAGTGTGATACAGAGACAGGAATTGTACACGGTGTCTCCCAGTGTGGTACAGAGACCGGGACTGTACACAGTGACTCCCAGTGTGATACAGAGACAGGAACTGTACACAGTGACCCCCAGTGTGACACAGAGACAGGAACTGTATACAGTGACTCCCAGTGTGATCCAGAGACAGGAATTGTACACGGTGTCTCCCAGTGTGGTACAGAGACCGGGACTGTACACAGTGACTCCCAGTGTGATACAGAGACAGGAACTGTACACAGTGACTCCCAGTGTGATACAGAGACAGGAACTGTACACAGTGTCTCCCAGTGTGATACAGAGACAGGAACTGTACACAGTGTCTCCCAGTGTGATACAGAGACAGGAACTGTACACAGTGACTCCCAGTGTGATACAGAGACAGGAACTGTACACAGTGACTCCCAGTGTGATCCAGAGACAGGAATTGTACACGGTGTCTCCCAGTGTGGTACAGAGACCGGGACTGTACACAGTGACTCCCAGTGTGATACAGAGACAGGAACTGTACACAGTGACTCCCAGTGTGATACAGAGACAGGAACTGTACACAGTGTCTCCCAGTGTGATACAGAGACCGGAACTGTACACAGTGACTCCCAGTGTGATACAGAGACTGGGACTGTACACGGTGACCCCCAGTGTGACACAGAGACAGGAACTGTACACAGTGACTCCCAGTGTGATCCAAGACAGGAATTGTACACAGTGACTCCCAGTGTGATACAGAGACCGGAACTGTACACAGTGACCCCCAGTGTGATACAGAGACAGGGACTGTACACAGTGACTCCCAGTGTGATACAGAGACCAGAACTGTACACAGTGACCCCCAGTGTGATACAGAGACAAGGACTGTACACAGTGACTCCTAGTGTGATACAGAGACAGGAACTGTACACAGTGACTCCCAGCGTGATACAGAGATTAGGAACTGTACACAGTGACTACCAGTGTGATACAGAGACCGGAACTGTACACGGTGACTCCCAGCGTGATACAGAGACAGGAACTGTACACGGTGTCTCCCAGTGTGAAACAGAGACAGGGACTGTACACAGTGACTCCCAGTGTGATACAGAGACCGGGACTGTACACAGTGACTCCCAGTGTGATACAGAGACCGGGACTGTACACGGTGACTCCCAGTGTTATACAGAGATTAGGAATTGTACACGGTGTCCCCCAGTGTGATACAGAGACCGGGACTGTACACAGTGACTCCCAGTGTGATACAGAGACAGGAACTGTACACAGTGACCCCCAGTGTGACACAGAGACAGGAACTGTATACAGTGACTCCCAGTGTGATCCAGAGACAGGAATTGTACACGGTGTCTCCCAGTGTGATACAGAGACAGGAACTGTACACAGTGACTCCCAGTGTGATACAGAGACAGGGACTGTACACAGTGACTCCCAGTGTGATACAGAGACAGGAACTGTACACAGTGACTCCCAGTGTGATACAGAGACAGGAACTGTACACAGTGACTCCCAGTGTGATACAGAGACTGGAACTGTACACGGTGACCCCCAGTGTGACACAGAGACAGGAACTGTACACAGTGACTCCCAGTGTGATCCAAGACAGGAATTGTACACAGTGACTCCCAGTGTGATACAGAGACAGGAACTGTACACAGTGACCCCCAGTGTGATACAGAGACAGGGACTGTACACAGTGACTCCCAGTGTGAGACAGAGACTGGGACTGTACACAGTGACTCCCAATGTGATACAGAAACCGGAACTGTACACAGTGTCTCCCAGTGTGATACAGAGACAGGAACTGTACACAGTGACTCCCAGTGTTATACAGAGACAGGGACTGTACACGGTGACTCCCAGTGTGATCCAGAGACAGGGACTGTACACGGTGACTCCCAGCGTGATACAGAGATTAGGAACTGTACACGGTGTCTCCCAGTGTGATACAGAGACCAGGACTGTATACAGTGACTCCCAGTGTGATACAGAGACCGGGACTGTACACAGTGACTCCCAGTGTGATACAGAGACAGGAACTGTACACAGTGACTCCCAGTGTGATACAGAGACAGGGACTGTACACAGTGACTCCCAGTGTGATACAGAGACAGGAACAGTACACAGTAACTCCCAGTGTGATACAGAGACAGGGACTGTACATAGTGACTCCCAGCGAGATACAGATACAGGAACTGTACACAGTGACTCCCCGTGTGATACAGAGACCGGGACTGTACACAGTGACTCCCAGTGTGATACAGAGACAGGGACTGTACACAGTGACTCCCAGTGTGATACAGAGACAAGAACTGTACACAGTGACTCCCAGTGTGATACAGAGACAGGAACTGTACACAGTGACTCCCAGTGTGATACAGAGACAGGGACTGTACACGGTGACTCCCAGTGTGATACAGAGACTGGAACTGTACATAGTAACTCCCAGTGTGATACAGAGACTGGAACAGTACACGGTGATTCCCAGTGTGATACAGAGACTGGGACTGTACACGGTGACTCCCAGTGTGATACAGAGACCGGAACTGTACACAGTGACTCCCAGTGTAATACAGAGACAGGGACAGTACACAGTGACTCCCAGTGTGATACAGAGACATGGAATGTACACAGGGACTCCCAGTGTGATACAGAGACAGGGACTGTACACAGTGACTCCCAGTGTGATACAGAGAGTGGGACTGTACACAGTGACTCCCAGTGTGATACAGAGACCGGAACTGTACACAGTGACTCCCAGTGTTATACAGAGACCGGGACTGTACACAGTGACTCCCAGTGTGATACAGAGACAGGGACTGTACACAGTGACTCCCAGTGTGACACAGAGACCGGGACTGTACACGGTGACTCCCAGTGTGATACAGAGACTGGAACTGTACACAGTGACTCCCAGTGTGATACAGAGACTGGAACAGTACACGGTGATTCCCAGTGTGATACAGAGACAGGAACTGTACACAGTGACCCCCAGTGTGATACAGAGACAGGGACAGTACACAGTGACTCCCAGTGTGATACAGAGAGTGGGACTGTACACAGTGACCCCCAGTGTGACACAGAGACAGGAACTGTATACAGTGACTCCCAGTGTGATCCAGAGACAGGAATTGTACACGGTGTCTCCCAGTGTGATACAGAGACAGGGACTGTACACAGTGACTCCCAGTGTGATACAGAGACAGGAACGGTACACAGTGACTCCCAGTGTGATACAGAGACAGGAACTGTACACAGTGTCTCCCAGTGTGATACAGAGACCGGGACTGTACACAGTGACTCCCAGTGTGATACAGAGACTGGAACTGTACACAGTGACCCCCAGTGTGATACAGAGACAGGGACTGTACACAGTGACTCCCAGTGTGATACAGAGACAGGAACTGTACACGTGACTCTCAGTGTGATACAGAGACTGGAACTGTACATGGTGACTCTCAGTAAGATACAGAGACCGGGATTGTATACAGTGGCATAAATCAACATGACTATCCCCGAGATTATTAACCCACTAATGCAACACTAAACAACTGAACCCTGGAATCTTAACTCAGTAACATAATCCTACACTAACAAACCCTGGATGACTAGCCCAGTTCCATAACTCTGCCCTACTGTACCCAGGGTAATTAACCCAGTAATATAACCCCGCACTACTGTACCCTGGATTATTAACCAAGTAATATAACCCTACTCTACTGTACCCTGGATTAATAACCCAGTAACCTTACCCTTTACTATTTTACCCTGGATCACTTACCCAGTAACATATCCTACACTACTGTATCCTGCATTATTACTTTAGTACCATAACTCTATACCCACGTACCCTGGAGAATTAAAACTGTACCACAACCCTACACTCAGTACACTGGATTATTAACCCAGTAACATAACCCCACACTGCTGTACCCTGGATTATTAACCCAGTAACATAACCCCACACTGCTGTACCCTGGGTTATTAACCCAGTAACGCAACCCCACACTGCTGTCCCCTGGGTTATTAACCCAGTAACGTAACCCCACATTGCTGTCCCCTGGGTTATTAACCCAGTAACATAACCCAACACCGCTGTACCCTGGATTATTAACCCAGTAACATAACCCCACACTGCTGTACCCTGGGTTATTAACCCAGTAACGTAACCCCACACTGCTGTCCCCTGGGTTATTAACCCAGTAACGTAACCCCACACTGCTGTCCCCTGGGTTATTAACCCAGTAACGTAACCCCACTCCACTGTCCCCGGGATTATTAACCCAGTAACATAACCCAACACCGCTGTACCCTGGATTATTAACCCAGTAACGTAACCCCACACTGCTGTCCCCTGGGTTATTAACCCAGTCACATAACCCCACACTGCTGTACCCTGGGTTATTAACCCAGTAACATAACCCCACACTGCTGTACCCTGGGTTATTAACCCAGTAACACAATCCTACACTGCCGTACCCTGGATTATTAACCCAGTAACATAACCCTACACAACTCTACCCTGTATTATTAACATATTAACATAATACGACACGACTGTACCTTGGATTATTAACCCAGTAACATAATACGACACCACTGTACCCTGGATTATTAACCCAGTAACACAACCCCACACTGCTGTACCCTGGATTATTAACCCAGTAACACAACCCCACACTGCTGTCCCCTGGATTGTTAACCCAGTAACATAACCCTACACTACTGTACCCTGGATTATTAACCCTGTATGATAACCTTCACTACTGAACCGTAATTATTAACCCACTAACATAATACTGCACAGCTCTACCCTGGAATCTTAACCCAGTAACTTAACCCTACACTGCTGTACCCTGGAGTATTAAACCAGTAACATAACCCTACTCTGCTGTACTCCGAATTATTAACCCTGTAACATAACTCTACACGATGGTTCTGTGGGATATTAACCCAGTAATATAACCCTACAGTACTGTAAACTTGATTAATCACTCAGTACCACAACCACACACAACTGTGCCATGCATTATTAACACAGCAAGGTAGTGTGACACTGCTGGTCACTGGATCATTGACCCAGTAACATAACCCTACACCACTGTACCCTGGATTATTAACCCAGTAACATAACCCTACACCACTGTACCCTGGATTATTAACCCAGTAACATAACTCTACACTGCTGTACCCTGGATTATTAACCCAGTAATATAGCCCTACACTACTGTACCTGGGTTATTAACCAAGTTACACAACACTACACTACTGCACACTGGATTATTACCCTAGTAACATAACCCTACATTAATATACCCTGAATTATTAACCCACTAATAGAACATTAAACAGCTGTACCCTGGAATCTTAACCTAGTAACTTAACCCTATATTGCTGTACCCTGGATTATTAACCCTGTATGATAATCTTCACTACTGTACCCTGAATTATTAACCCACTAAGACAACACTGTACAGCTGTACCCTGGAATCTTAACCCTACACTGCTGTACCTTGGATTATTAACCCCGTAACATAACCCCACACTGCTGAACCATTCCTGATGAAGGGCTTATGCCTGAAACGTCGAATTTCCTATTCCTTGGATGCTGCCTAACCTGCTGTGCTTTAACCAGCAACACATTTTCACCCTGGAATCTTAACCTAGCAACTTAACCCTACACTGCTGTACCCTGGAGAATGAACCCAGTAACATAAACCTACATGACTGTACCCTGGGTTATTAACCCAGTAACGTAACCCCACACTGCTTTATCCTGGATTATTAACCCAGTAACATGACCCTACACGGCTCTATCCTGGAGTTTTAACCTAGTAGCATAATATGAAATTACTGAAAACTGGATTATTAAACCAATAATATAACCCTACACTGCTGTACCCTGGATTATTAACCCAGTAACATAACCCTACATTGCTGTACCCTGGATTATTAACCCTGTATGATAATCTTCACTACTGTACTCTGAATTATTAACCAACTAAGACAACACTGCACATCTGTACCCTGGAATCTTAACCCTACACTGCTGTACCCTGGATTATTAACCCAGTAACATAACCCTACACTGCTGTACCCTGGATTATTAACCTAGTAACATAACCATACACTGCTGTACCCTGGATTATTAACCCAGTAACATAACCCTACACTGCTGTACCCTGGATTATTAACACACTAACATAATACTGCACAGCTGTACCCTAGAATCTTAACCCAGTAACATAACCCTACACTGCTGTACCCTGGAGGATTAAACCAGTAACATGAGCTGACACTGATGTACCCTGGATTATTAACCCAGCAACATAACCCTACATTACTGTACCCTGGATTATTAACCCAGTACCATAACCCTACATTACTGTACCCTGGATTATTAACCCAGTACCATAACCCTACACTATTCTACTCTGGATTATTAACACAGTAACATAACCCCACAGTGCTGTACCCTGGATTATTAACCTAGTAACATAACCCCACACTGCTGTCCCCTGGATTATTAACCCAGTAATATAATTTGACACTGATGTTCCCTGGATTATTAACCCAGTAACATAACCCTACACTCCTGTACCCTGGACTATTCACCCAGCAATATAACCCGACACTACTGTACCCTGGATTATTAACTCAGTAACATAACCCTACACTACTGCTCCTGAGATTATTAACCCAATAACACAACCCTACATTACTGTTCCCGAGATTATTAACCCAGTAACGTAATCCTACACTGCTGTCCCCTGGATTATTAACCCAGTAACATGACCCCACACTGCTGTCCCCTGGATTACTAACCCAGTAACGTAATCCTACACTGCTGTACCTTGGATTATTAACCCAGTAACATTACACTACACTACTGTAACCTGGATTACTAACACTCCACTAATATACCCTGGATGACGAGGTCAGTTCCATAACCCTGCTCTACTGCACCCAGGGTAATTAACCCAGTAACATAACCCTACACTGCTGTACCCTGGATTATTAACCCAGTATCGTAACCCTACACTGCTGTACCCTGGATTATTAACCCAGTAACATAACCCTACACTGGTGTACCCTCAATATTTAACCCAGCAATATAACCCGATACTACTGTAGCCTGGATCATTAACCGAGTAATATAACCCTACACTAGTGTAGCCAGGATTACTAACCCAGTAACATAACCCTATACTGGTGTAGCCAGGATTTTTGACCCACTAACATAACTCCTAAACTACTGTACTCTGAATAATTAACCCATTCACATAACCCTACACTGCAGTATCCCGAAATATTAACCCAGTAACGTAACCCTACACTACTGTACCACAAATGATCAACGCAGTAACATAACCCTACTCTATTATACCCAGGATTATTAATTCAGAAACATTACACTACACTGGTGTACCCTGAATTTTTAACTTCACTATGGTACCCTGGATTATTAACGCAATAACATAACCCCACACTGCTGTTCCCTGGGTTATTAACCCAGTAACATAACCCCACACTGCTGTTCCCTGGGTTATTAACCCAGTAACATAACCCCACACTGCTGTAGCCTGGATTATTAACCCAGTAACATAACCCTACAATAGTGTACCCTGGAGTATTAACCCTATAAGATAACCTTCACTACTGAATCTTAATTATTAATCCACTAACATAACACTACTCTGCTGTACCCCGAATTATTAACCCTGTAACATAACACGACTCTACGGTACCCGGAATTATTAACCCAGTAATATATAACCCTACAGTACTATACCTAGGATTATTAACCCAATAATATAACCCTACAGTACTGTACACTTGATTATTCACTCAGCACCACAACCACACACGACTGTGCCATGCATTACTAACACTGCAAGGTAGTGTGACACTGCTCGTCACTGGATTATTAACCCAGTAACATAACCCTACACTGCGGTCCCCTGGATTATTAACCCAGTAACATAACCCTACACTACTGTACACTGGATTATTAACCCTGTAACATAACCCTACACTGCTGTACCCTGGGTTATTAACCCAGTAACATAACCCCACACTGCTGTCCCTTGGATTATTAACCCAGTAACATAACGCTACACTGCTGTACCCTGGGTTATTAACCCAGTAACATAACCCCACAATGCTGTCCCCTGGATTATTAACCCAGTAACATAACCCCACACTGCTGTACCCTGGGTTATTAACCCAGTAACATAACCCCACAATGCTGTCCCCTGGATTATTAACCCAGTAACATAACCCCACACTGCTGTACGCTGGATTATTAACCCAGTAACATAACTCTACACTGCTGTACACCAAGTTATTAATC
Organism: Hemiscyllium ocellatum; assembly: GCF_020745735.1. Taxonomy (NCBI): domain Eukaryota; kingdom Metazoa; phylum Chordata; class Chondrichthyes; order Orectolobiformes; family Hemiscylliidae; genus Hemiscyllium; species Hemiscyllium ocellatum. The sequence continues at coordinate 23,251,840 of NC_083440.1, read as the reverse complement.
CAGTAACATGATCCTACACTGCTGTACCCTGAATTATTAACCCAGTAACATAACCCTACGCTACTGTACCCCGGATTATTAACCTAGCAACATAACCCCACACTGGTGTACCCCGAATTATTAACCCAGTAACGTAACCTACATTACTATACCTTGTATTAATAACCCAGTAATGTAACCTGACATTACTGTCGTCTGGATTATTAACCCTGTAACATAACCCTACACTACTGAACCCAGGATTATTAACCTAGTAATATAACTCGACACTGCTGTACCCTGGATTATTAACCCAATAACATAACCCTACACTCCTGTACTCTGAATTATCAACCCAGTAACATAACCCTACACTACTGTACCCTGGACTATTAACCCAGCAATATAACCTGACACTACCGTACCCTGGATTATTAACTCAGTAACATAACCACACCCTATCAAACCCTGCATAATTCACCCAATAACATAACCCTACACTACTGTTCCCGAGATTATTAACCCAGTAACGTAATCCTACACTGCTGTCCCATGGATTATTAACCCAGTAACGTAACCCCACACTACTGTAACCTGGATTACTAACACTCCACTAATATACCCTGGATGACGAGGTCAGTTCCATAACCCTGCTCTACTGCACCCAGGGTAATTAAACCAGTAACATAACCCTACACTGCTGTACCCTGGATTATTAACCCAGTAACATACCCTTACACTTCTGTATCCTGGGTTATTGACCCAGTAATATAACCCTACACTGGTGTACCCTCGATATTTAACCCAGCAATATAACCCGATACTACTGTACCCTGGATTATTAACCGAGTAATATAACCCTACACTAGTGTAGCCAGGATTACTAACCCAGCAACATAACCCTACACTGGTGTAGCCAGAATTTTTGACCCACTAACATAACTCCTAAACTACTGTACTCTGAATAATTAACCCATTCACATAACCCTACACTGCAGTATCCCGAAATATTAACCCATTCACATAACCCTACACTACTGTACTATTATACCCTGGATTATTAATCCAGTAACATTACACTACACTGGTGTACCCTGTACCCTGGTTTATTAACCCAGTAACATAACCCCACACTGCTGTCCCCTGGATTATGACACCACTGCATTAACTATTCCTCTGCTTTGCTAATGAATAAATTGAAATTCTACAACAAGTCTTGAAAGCATACGACAGAAATTTGTACTTTTACAAATGTTTTCATTTCTGGAAATTAGACTGGCGTCAGGTCAGTGTTTAACCACTGCTCAATTCCAGTCACCCCACACCAACATTGGTACAGTGCATGCAGCTGAATCCTGGGCAGGAATGGACAGAGGATGGACGATCGATGATGGGAAGGTTTAAAAAAAACAGCAATTGTGGGAAAGAGTGCCTCTGGATATTAAAAACAGTCAAAAAGGATGATTGTAACTGGATAACAAAGAGGGATCTGTTTCCTGGGAAACAGCAGGTCGAAGGTTACATGATTTGTCTGTATTTGCCCAGTTTGCAGCTGATGACCACACACTGACTGACCAGAAAGTGAACTGCCAAAACTCCCACGTCTTTCTGGAACAGAGCGAGAGAGAGAGAGAGAGAGAGAGAGAGAGAGGTGGGGGGGGGGCTGGGTGGGAGAGAGAGAGCGGGAGTAAGAGAGAGGGAGGGAGGGAGAGAGAGACAACTACCCCAACAGAACAGCTGTCAGGCAGAATGAGGCGGCTGTGCTGGTCCATGTCTCGGGGCTGGAGGGGATTACAGAGATAGGGAGGGGGGTGTAGGGGGTTACAGAGATAGGGAGGGGGGTGTAGGGGGTTACAGAGATAGGGAGGGGGTGTAGGGGGTTACAGAGATAGGGAGGGGGTGTAGGGACTGGAGGGGTGTTACAGAGATAGGGAGGGGGTGTAGGGGCTGGAGGGGGTTACAGAGATAGGGAGGGGGTGTAGGGGCTGGAGGGGGGTTACAGAGATAGGGAGGGGGTGTAGGGGCTGGAGGGGGGTTACAGAGATAGGGAGGGGGTGTAGGGGCTGGAGGTGGTTACAGAGATAAGGAGGGGATTTAGGGGCTGGAGGGGGGTTACAGAGATAGGGAGGGGGTGTAGGGGCTGGAGGAGGTTACAGAGATAAGGAGGGGATGTAGAGGCTGGAGGGGGTTACAGAGATAAGGAGGGGATGTAAGGGCTGGAAGGGGGGTTACAGAGATAGGGAGAGGGTGTAGAGGCTGGAGGGGGTTACAGAGATAGGGAGGGGGTGTAGGGGCTGGAGGGGGGTTACAGAGATAGGGAGGGGGTGTAGGGGCTGGAGGGGGGTTACAGAGATAGGGAGGGAGTGTAGGGGCTGGAGAGGGGCTACAGAGATAGGGAGGGGGTGTAGGGACTGGAGGGGGTTACAGAGATAGGGAGGGGGTGTAGGGGCTGGAGGGCGGTTACAGAGATAGGGAGGGGGTGTAGGGGCTGAATGGGGTTACAGAGATAGGGAGGGGGTGTAGGGGCTGGATGGGGTTACAGAGATAGGGTGGGGGTGTAGGGGCTGGAGGGGGTTACAGGGATAGGGAGGGGGTGTAGGGGCTGGAGGGGGTTACAGAGATAGGGAGAGGGTGCAGGGGGGTTACAGAGATAGGGAGAGGGTGTAGGGGCTGGAGGGGGTTACAGAAATAGGGAGGGGGTGTAGGGGCTGGAGGGGGTTACAGAGATAGGGAGGGGGTGTAGGGGCTGGAGGGGGGTTACAGAGATAGGGAGAGGGTGTAGTGGCTGGAGGGGGTTACAGAGATAGGGAGGGGGTGTAGGGGCTGGAGGGGGTTACAGAAACAGGGAGGGGTTAAGTTAGAGAGGATCGAACACAAGTGCTGGAAGGCCTCAGAGGATGGTTGGAGGGAGAGGGAAGCACAGTAGGATGTCAGTTTATGGTCTAAGGTAAATAGATTCTATTATCAGCTGAAGTTTATCCAGGGCAGGGTGATGTCAGGTGGGCCCACCCTGCTCGGTACAACGTGGTTTTCAAGAAACTCACCATCAATTCCCTGGGAACACAAGACAAGCACCATCTGCTGGTCAGCCAGCTGAGAAAGGTCAATCACTTTATTGTGGCAATTCATGGAAACATATGTGTAACTGAGCATCAGATCTCAGACACTAACTGCAAACATTGTCTCAGGCTTTAATATATCATTGCAATCAAAGAGGCACAGTTCAATCAATGCAATTTACCCTCAGCACTGTCGGACGGTCAGTGCTGAGGGAGGGCCGCACTGTCGGACGGTCAGTGCTGAGGGAGGGCCGCACTGTCGGAGGGTCAGTGCTGAGGGAGGGCCGCACTGTCGGAGGGTCAGTGCTGAGGGAGTGCCGCACTGTCGGAGGGTCAGTGCTGAGGGAGGGCCGCACTGTCGGACGGTCAGTGCTGAGGGAGGGCCGCACTGTCGGAGGGTCAGTGCTGAGGGAGGGCTGCACTGTCGTAGGGTCAGTACTGATGGAGAGCCACACTGTCGGAGGGTGAGTTCTGAGGGAGCGCCGCACTGTCGGAGGGTCAGTGCTGAGGGAGCGCCGCACTGTCGGAGGGCCAGTGCTGACAGAGCTATATCCCTTGCAGTGTAGTGAGATATTGCCATCGGTGAAATATATTCCGATGAGAAAAATCGGAATTGGGGGTGAAGTGCAGAAATAAATGAAGAATAATTCTCAAATGTGAAGAAATTGCAGTATCTGGGTCAAGAATAGGTCTGTTCATTCACCGTGTGGCCGTTCTGTCCCTTTGCCAATTTACCAAGGAGCTAAAATGGCTCCTCTTGCCAAGACCCCAACAATTCACATGAGGATTATCCACCTCAACTTTGAAAGAAGCCCTGATCTGGCCCCAACCCCCACCGCCCATCTGCGAAACTTACCCTCATTGGTAGCAATATCTGTTTTAATTCCTTTCATTTTCTTCAGGTCAGAGAGGTGGGCATGGCCATTCACGTAGGCCTCAGTTAAGCCTGTTCCTTTGTGAGTTAAATGGAACATTCCTTCCTCTTTCCTACTTGCCTGTCTCTCCATAACCCTCACTTCGATTACATCATCAGTGCTTTTTCCACCTATCATCCACGGATTGGAGATGTTTATCAATTTTGCCTTCAGTTTCCATCCTGCTCTCACCTTTACTTTGTCTATCTCTGACTCCTCTCTTCCCTTGGTTGGTTTCCAATTCATAGTCACACGGCATGGAAACAGGTCCGTTGGTCACTTTCCTCATTCCTGAAGAAGGGCTCATGCCCGAAACGTCGATTCTCCTGCTCCCTGGATGCTGCCTGACCTGCTGCGCTTTTCCAGCAACACATTTTCAGCTCTGATCTGCAGTCCTCACTTTCTCCCAACCCATCCCGGCCAACCAAGTTTCCTAATTCCAACTAGTCTCTTATCACTCTAAACCTGTCTCCCTATCCAAATGTCTTTTAAATGTTGTAATTGCATCCGCCACCACCACTTTCTCTGGCAGCTCATTCTATATTGGCACTTAGCTCTTTGTTAAAAAAGGTCCCTTTTTTATCTTTTGTTGCACACCCTAAACCTATGCTTTCTACTTTTGTATTCCCCTGTCCTGGGGAAAAGACCTTGGCTATTCAACTTATCAATGCCCCTCCATGGATTAATTTTATAAACCTCTATACAAGGTCACCCTCTCAACCTGGATGATCACTGAAATCTATCACAAACCCACCAACTCCCATAGTTGCCTTGACTATACACACCCTGCTTTCTTAAGGACTTCCAATCTGCTGGTTTCCCTGACTCTGTCACACTTATTCCTGGCCTCTGACTTGCTCTTGTAGCCATTACGTTTATGCGGCGTGTCCAGGAGAGTTTCTAGTCAATTGTAACCCCCAGGATGTCTAACGTTGGGGATTCACTGGTAACACCACTGAATGTCAAGGGGCTGTGATTAGATTGTCTCTAGTTGGAGAATAGTCATTATCTGGCATCGGTGTGTCATGTACTCTACCCTATGTTAGGAGATGAAATGCAGGCTGATTTTAGGAGGGTCAATGGGCTGAATAGCCTCTTGCTGCACATTAGGGACTCTGTGATTGTACCCCATCAATAGAGTAGAATCAATGATTTTGATGAGAATTTAGGAGATATGGTTCGTAATTTTGTGGGTTTGTTGGAGGGCAGACAGTGAAAGTTATCTGGGAACACAGCGAGATCTTGATCAGTGGGCTGAGGAATGGCAAATGCAGTTTAATGTAGATAAATACCAGTGCATTTTGGTGGGTCAAACCAGGAGAGAATTTACGCAGTCAATTGTAGGGCATTGGGGAGTGTTATAGAACAAAGAGATCGATGGGTACAGAATTATAGCCCCTTGAATGTGGAGTCATAGCCAGACAGAGCAGTGAAGAAGACTTTTGGCATGCTGGCTTTCATTAGTAAAAGCATTGTCTAAACGAGTTGGGATGTCTTTTTGCAGCTGTACAAGATGTTGGGGAGGCTACATTTGGAGTACTACATGCAGTTCTGTTCACCCAATTATATAAAGAACATTATTAAACTAGAAAAAGACCAGAAACGATTTACTAGGATACTACTGGGACTGGGCGGTTTGAGTTTTAGGGAGATGTTGGAATGGGCTGGGACTTTTTCCCATGGAGTATAGGAGACTGAGACATGGGAGGCCTGGGATAAGGGTAGAGAGCCAACAGCTTTTCCCCATGGTAGGGAAGCCTAAAACTCAAGGTGTAGGCTTAAGGTGAGAGGGAAGAAGTATAGAAGGGTCCAGAGGTACAATTTTTTTTCCACACATAGGGTAGTGTGTCTGAAATGGACTGCTAGAGATAGTGGTGGAATAAAATGTCATCATTTAAGACACATTTGGATAGGTATGGAGGAATATAAACCAAATATAAGCAAATAGGACAAGTTTAATTGGTTAGCACTGCTGCCTCACAGCGCCAGAGACCCGGGTTCAATTCCCGACTCAGGCGACTGACTGTGTGGAGTTTGCACATTCTTCCAGTGTCTGCGTGGGTTTCCTCCGGGTGCTCCGGTTTCCTCCCACAGTCCAAAGATGTGCGGGTCAGGTGAATTGGCCACGCTAAATTGCCCGTAGTGTTAGGTAAGGGGTAAATGTAGGGGTATGGGTGGGTTGCGCTTCGGCGGGTCGGTGTGGACTTATTGGGCCGAAGGGCCTGTTTCCACACTGTAAGTAAGTAATCTAAGTAATTTAATTGTGAAAACTGGGCAGCATGAACAAGTTGGGCCGAAGGGCCTGTTTGCATGCTGTAGACTTCTCTAACTCTAATGGCATTGACATTGACCCTATTACTCTCTGCATTGATGCTGCTAGACCCACTTAGTTGTTCCCCGCGCTTGTTCAATTCAAATTTCGCGCCACCCGGTGACGTAATGAGGAAAACACAGCTGGATGCGTGACGTCACCGCGTTTCCGACGCGTGCGTCTGCCACTCAGAGGCGGCGCCCGCCTCCAAGCCAATCCGGAGCCGGGACTCGGATGATTGACAGGACGCCTGACCAATGTTTGGTACTGGGGTTCGGGCGGGGAATCGACGTTTCGGGCAAAAAAAAATGCCCTTCATTAGGAATGATATTCCTGCTCCTCGTATGTTGCCTGAGCCGCTGCGCTTTTCCAGCGCCACACTCTCGACTCTGATCCGCACTCCCCACTTTCTCCTCAACATAGGAGGGCTCGACCGCGCGTGCGCATAATCCGCCCCACGTCAGGCCGGTGGAATGATGACGTTGTGTCGCGCGGACCCCCCCTAGTTAAGCATGCGCACTGGGGGGGGAAGGAGCCAGTGCCACGCGCTGAGAGGAGGGCGGGAAATTTGAATGAAGGGTTGACCGTTAGAGAGGGAGAGTCTCGAGGCCACGTGGAGCTGAGAGAGACTTACCACAGAGAGAGAGAGACTTACCTGAGGGAGAGAGAGGGGGACTTACCTGAGAGTGACTTACCTGAGGGAGACTTACCACAGAGAGAGAGAGAGAGAGAGAGAGACTTACCTGAGGGAGAGAGAGGGGGACTTACCTGAGAGTGACTTACCTGAGGGAGACTTACCACAGAGAGAGAGACTTACCTGAGGGAGAGAGAGGGGGACTTACCTGAGAGTGACTTACCACAGAGAGAGAGAGAGAGAGAGAGAGAGACTTACCTGAGGGAGAGAGAGGGGGACTTACCTGAGAGTGACTTACCTGAGGGAGACTTACCACAGAGAGAGAGAGACTTACCTGAGGGAGAGAGAGGGGGACTTACCTGAGAGTGACTTACCTGAGGGAGACTTACCACAGAGAGAGAGAGAGAGACTTACCTGAGGGAGAGAGAGGGGGACTTACCTGAGAGTGACTTACCTGAGGGAGACTTACCACAGAGAGAGAGAGACTTACCTGAGGGAGAGAGAGGGGGACTTACCTGAGAGTGACTTACCTGAGGGAGACTTACCACAGAGAGAGAGAGAGACTTACCTGAGGGAGAGAGAGGGGGACTTACCTGAGAGTGACTTACCTGAGGGAGACTTACCACAGAGAGAGAGAGACTTACCTGAGGGAGAGAGAGGGGGACTTACCTGAGAGTGACTTACCTGAGGGAGACTTACCACAGAGAGAGAGAGACTTACCTGAGGGAGAGAGAGGGGGACTTACCTGAGAGTGACTTACCTGAGGGAGACTTACCACAGAGAGAGAGAGAGAGAGAGAGACTTACCTGAGGGAGAGAGAGGGGGACTTACCTGAGAGTGACTTACCTGAGGGAGACTTACCACAGAGAGAGAGAGACTTACCTGAGGGAGAGAGAGGGGGACTTACCTGAGAGTGACTTACCTGAGGGAGACTTACCACAGAGAGAGAGAGAGACTTACCTGAGGGAGAGAGAGGGGGACTTACCTGAGAGTGACTTACCTGAGGGAGACTTACCACAGAGAGAGAGAGAGAGAGAGAGACTTACCTGAGGGAGAGAGAGGGGGACTTACCTGAGAGTGACTTACCTGAGGGAGACTTACCACAGAGAGAGAGAGACTTACCTGAGGGAGAGAGAGGGGGACTTACCTGAGAGTGACTTACCTGAGGGAGACTTACCACAGAGAGAGAGAGAGACTTACCTGAGGGAGAGAGAGGGGGACTTACCTGAGGGAGGGGGACTTACCTGAGAGTGACTTATCTGAAGGAGAGAAAGGGGGACTTATCTGAGGAAGACTTACCTGAGGGAGAGAGGGGGACTTACCTGCAAGTGACTTACCTGAGAGAGAGAGGGACTTACCTGAGGGAGAGAAGGACTTATCTGAGAGGGAGAGGGGCTTACCTGAGGGAGACTTACCTGAGAGAGAGAGGGGCTTACCTGAGGGAGAGAAGGACTTATCTGAGAGAGACTTACCTGAGGGAGAGAGAGGGACTTACCTGAGGGAGAGAGGGACTTACCTGAGGGAGACTTACCTAAGAGAGACTTACCTGAGGGAGAGAGAGACGGGTTTACCTGAGGGAGAGAGGGACTTACCTAAGAGAGACTTACCTGAGGGAGAGAGAAACGGGTTTACCTGAGGGAGAGAGGGACTTACCTAAGAGAGACTTACCTGAGGGAGAGAGAAACGGGTTTACCTGAGGGAGAGAGAGACTTACCTGAGGGAGGGAGAGATTTTCCTGAGAGAGACTTACCTGAGGGAGAGAGGGACTTAGCTGAGAGAGACTCACTTGAGGGAGAGAGAGAGAGACTCACCTGAGGGAGGGAAATTTACCTGAGGGAGGGAGAGAGACTCAATTGAAGGTGGGAGATTTACCTGAGGGAGAGAGACTCACCTTTGGGAGGGGGACCTAGCTGTGGGAGACAGATTCCCTGAAGTAGACAGATTAACCTGAGGGAGAGAGACTTGCCTGTGGGAGGGAGATTTACCTGAAGGAGAGGGACTTACCTGAGGGAAGGGAAGATTTATCTGAAGGGGGAAGATTTACCTGAAGGAGAGATTTATTTGAAAGGGATTTACTGTGGGACAAGGGAGTGATTTGTTTGAGAGGGAGAAAGTGGGTTGTGATTTACCTATTGAAGGGATAGGGGATGATTTACCTGCCATAGGGTCAGGAAGTTTTACCTGAGAGAAAGAGAAGGGGGGTATTTTTACCTGAGAGACAGGGATAGATTTGCCTGATAGGGACAGGGAGTTTTACTTGAAAGAGCGGGAATGATTTACATGCGAAAAAGGGACAGGGAGTTTTGAGAGAGAGTGTGAGAGATTAACCTGAAAGACCTGAGTGAGGATCTTTTATCCGAGAGAGTGAGATTGTCCAGAGAGAGGGCAAAGGGCTTTTGCCTGAAAGAGAGATTTATCTGAGACAGGGAGATTTACCTGATAAAGAGATTGACTGACTGGAGAGAGATTTTCTGAGGAAATTTATCTGGGGTGGGCAGCGCGGGTGATTCACCTGCAAGACAGGCAACGATTGATCTGAGATAGAGAGAGGGAACAATTTATCTATGAGAGAGGGTGTGATTTAACTGAGAAAGATAAGGCAAAATTTATTTGAGAGAGAGAGAGATTGTATAATTTACCTGCAAGAGGAAGTAGAATCGCCTGAGAGAGAGAGGTACTTACCTAAAAGGCAGGGATTATCTTTGTAAGAGCGCCAGAGAGATTTGCGTTAGAGAAGAATTATCTGTCAGATTGGAAGAAAGAGCGATTACCCGAGGGGTGTAGGGGGGACAGGTATACATTTACCTTTTGAAGAGAAGGATCGAGATTTACTTGAGGAAACAGGATATAGACGTTTACCTGAGAGCGGGAAGAGTCAGAGATTTACCTGAGAGAGGGTGAGGAAAGGTCATGGAGATTTAGCTGAGAGAGAGGGGATGGTTATAGATTTTTGATTGAGAGGAGAAACGACTTAAAAATTTCCCTGAGAGAGGTAGACGGAGGTAGTTATTTACCAGAAGGAGGGAGCACGATAGATAGAAATATACCGGAGAGAGAGGTAGGAAGATAGGGATTTACTTGAGATACGGATTCATTGAGAGTGAAGAAGAAAAGTATTTGCATGTGAGAGAGGGATAACCTGAAACAGGACGAGGACGGGAGGAAGATTACCTGAGAGAAAGGAATAGGTAGTGAAATAGAGATTGACCTAAAATAAGAGTTACCTGAGGAAGAGAGAGAGGAGGAGAAAGAGGAAAGTTATCTGAGAAGGAGGAGGATTACCTGAGACGCAGGCAGAAAGGGATTACCACAGATAGAGGGAGAAGGGCAAATGCAGCAACAGAGGTAGGGAAAGACCTTGGCTGAGTGATTGTGGAGGAGAGAGAGATATCACTGAAGAGAGGAGGCAAGAGACATCACCAGAGAGGGACACATCATCTGATAGGTCTCTTTGCTCCTCACTATCATCCATAAAAGTGGAGAGCACACAGCAATATCACCTGAGAGCAAGGAGAAGAGATTGATATCATTGGGAGTGTGAAGCGGGAGGAGCTATCACCTGACAGCAAAGAATTGACTGATACCATTCAATTGATAGTGGAGGAAATAGATATCAAAAGACCATAGAGTTACATCAACTAATAGAATTACATCAAATAATAGCAAACTAGGAGAACGAAGAGGAAAGGTATCACTCACAAGAAGAAAGGTATAATTTGAGAGACAACAAGAAGGAAAAGGAGAATCAACTGATAGACCATTTGAGAGAGAGGAGAGACATTACCTGAGGAGAACACAGGAGCCAGCACCTGACACACTTAAAAGTAAATCGCTTCTTGGAGAGAGAGTGTTACCAGTGACTTGTAATCAGAGGTACCAATACCTGAGGGAGAAAAAGAGCACAGTGCCATCACCTGAGGAATAAATACAGGTAATTCCTTTCTACCTGAAGTGCCACAACCTGAGATTGTGTTACCAACACCTGAGAAAGACAGTGGTACCTAGAAGAAGGTGGAATACCTACCCAAGATAAAATAGGCAGCACAGAGAGCAAGTGAAACACAAAGTGGTGCCAACACCTGAAATACATTCAATACAGAGATACTTTTACCAGAGAAAAACAGAAGTCAGCATCAGAGAGAGAAACAGTAGTGCCAATATCTGAGACACAGAGGTGCCAACCAATACCTGAAAGTGAGAGACGGGATAAAACATAAGTGAGGGAGAGACATAACAAACTTTGATACCAATATCTAAAAGAGATAGAGGAGATCACCTCTGAGAGAGAACACTAGATGAAGAAAGTAGATCAATGGTGACAACACCTGAGAGTGGAGAAAACACCCATGAGAGGGAAAATACAGTTCAGGAAATATACTTCTGAAGGGGATATTGAACTTAAGAGTGAAATATACCTGGGACACAAAAAACATCCTGGAGCAGAACTCACGACTAAGGAACACGACAGCATTCAAGGGAGAGGAACGAACATTTGTGAGAGAGGTGACGATATCTGCACCCAGAAACAGACAAGTAAACACCAGCTGAGATAGAGGGAGAAAGTTGAACTCTTGAGTGGATCTGTCATGTGGGACTGGAACAAAGACTTGAGAGAGAACTGAAACAGGTGACAGAGAGAGAAAGTAAGCACTTGGGAAGATATTATAGTGCCTGAGAGACTGAGGAATAACATCCAAGACTGGAACATATCTGTGTAACAGAGCCTCCAGCATCCCAGACAAAGAGAGTAGAGCATCTCCAGGACAGAAGATACTACAGAGAGAGGACACCTCACTGAAAGGTTGAGGTAGAAGATCAAACAGCTAAGACAAAGAAAATACACCAGCTGACAGTAGAGCATTCACAGACACAAGCACAAAACCTGCTACTATGTCTGAGAGGAGGCCATAGAATACCAATGAGAACAGCACACAAGCATTTAGAGGACAAAATAAAGTAAGGCAAAAGTAGTTTACATTATTTCCACCTGATACAATTGTGCACATGTAATAGAGGAGCACACAGCAGTTGTGGGACGAGAGTGGAGTAATTGAGAGTCGGGGGAAATACATTTGAGAGAAGAGTATATAACTGAAAAGCAAAACAATACAACAACGGAGAGAGGTAGGAAACTCTATACGAGGAAACAGCAATTTTAAAAGATTTGAGAATCCATGAAAGGAAAATGTAGCAGAGAAAGCTATAGATAATACCTGAGAAGTGTATGCACACATGAAAGAACACTTGAGAGGCAACACATATCTAAAGGAGTGACATCTACAGAAGAAGATGGTAAATGCTGAAGGAGGGATATAAACCTGAGAGTGATATAGACACAAGCAGAAATATATACTGTTTGAGAGTGATACTGCCTGAAGGACTGATATATGCCTGAGACTGTGATTTACAATTGAAGGGGGGATATCCACTTGAAGCCATAACAGATACCTGAAAGAGTAATATATTCATCTGAGAAAGCCAGATATACTAGAGAGGCATCTGAGAAGCACATATTCCTCCACAATAGTGAGATACACCTGACAGTGATATGCAACATCTCAAGCTGATATGCAACTCATGGAACAGTGATATGACACTAAAGGGTGACATATAACACTTGACCAAGTGATATACAACATTTGAAAATTAATTATATAGCAGCTGGGAAAGGAGAAGATCAAATCCAAGAGAGAGTGAATATACCCAAGATAAGATGATGGACCAAAAGGAGGACATCAGTGATCAAGAAGATTCAAGCTCTGAGTAAGTGGTAATTGGGCAAGTCAAATGTTTCAAGTATACCAATGCCATTCAGTGTGTGATGTATTACCAATATTAATAAGCATGATGTTGCATGTTCTGCAAGTTATGATGTATAAAAGTCTTGTTGAGCTTGTACTTTCAAGTGAGGTTATCTTGAGCAAACTGTTATTTTCTGTTAAAGTACAATTCTGTGAAGATTAACTTCATTTAGAAGCAGCATAGGAAAGTTTATCTTTAAAATTGTGGCCTTTTCTTTTAAAATAATTTTACAGTACGGAGGATCCAACTGCAGGCAACTTTACCCATGACACTCCTCCACAAACCACAGAGAGTGCTGGGACAATGCAAAACCTTAATGCTGATCCTGCAATGCCACCTTCACCCAAGCCACAGCATCTAACATTCAATGTAAGTATGTGAAATCAGACAGAAATTACGTCCTTTAACCTGCAGATGGATTGTTGAACGTTGCTGCATGATCGCACAGCATTAGGCATCTTCTCACTAATCCTTCTTCCCATACGCCCCATGTCAGCCCCCTGCCTTGCTCATTCTCTGTATGTTAGCAATGATGATGTAATATCCTTAACTCCCATCAAATCCTATTTACCCATGTTTGCTATCCTCCATTGGCTTCTGGTCTAGCATTTTAAAAAGCTCATCCTTTTCTTAAAATTCTTTCATGATCATACCCATCCCTCTCTCTGTAACTCCAGCCCTGTAATACTTCAAAATCTGCACTGTCCAATTCTATGATAATCCTGTTCCCATCACTGGCACTTATATATTCAACTCTCTTGATCCTAGGCATAGAGTTTCCTGTCTCAAACTTCTTCCTCTCACTCTGTGTCTCCTTTATGAAAGCTCTGTTTGATCAAACTTAATTTTTCTAATGTGACATGGTGATTCCTTGTTGCACCTGGGATGTTTTACTACGTTATTGCTGCTTGTTACTTTTTTACTTGTATGGCTGGTGCCCACAGAGCATGCCCTGAAATGTGTCCAACTTGGATGCTCTATGGAGCAAACAGCAAGCCGAAGTTAACAGATATCTGCTCTAATCTTCATGTTGACAATTCTTGACTCTTAGTTCGTTTACAGCGGGTGCTATTACAAAAAGCTGCATATTAATGAGGTGAGATCTGCAGTTAGCAAGGAATAATTCCCAATAACTCACTGCTGCCGACCGAGAATGATGTCTTAGTTAAAAGATACAATGTGATGTTCTACCTCAAGGTAGGTCTCGCTGGACTTACCGTGTGGTTTGGTCACATTTCTCACCACAGAACCCTTTCAGATCCCAGCAAGATTTTGCCCATCATCTTGAATAAAGTGAAATGTCTCAAGGCAGTTCATAATATCCAGTATCTAAAACAAAATTGAACAATAAGCTACATAATGAGTTCTTAGGATGAGTGACCAAAAGGTCAGTCGAAGGGCGAAGTTTTAAGGAAGAGAGTGAGTTGGAGAGTTTTGTAGAGAGAATTCCAGACTGAGGGGTCCAGGTGCTGAAGGCATGGCCACCAGTAGGGAAGCCATTATAATTGGGCAATGCTAAAGAGGCCTGAATTGGAGGAACAGAGAGATCACGGAGAGTTGTAGGAGGTTACAAGGATATGGGGAGTCGTATGAGCTGGAGGAGGTTAGTGAATGGGGGAGGATTGTTAGGACTGAAGGAGGTTACTTGTTTGGAAGGTTTGATGTTAATCAGAGAGACAAAGAGGTCTGTAATAACAGTAGGTGGTTGTATAGACAGGGAACATTGAAGGATCTGGAGGATAGGGAGGAATCTAGGAGCAGAAAGAGGTTATTAAGTGAGGGTTGGGAATAGAGGAGGCTACAGGGATAATAAACTGAGGTGAGGTCATGGTGAGCTTTGAACTCAAATATGGAGAATTTTAAAATAGAGCTAGTTGTCAGTTCAGGAGGCATGACTTATTGTAAATTAGAAAACTGGGCAATAAGTTTCTGGATTCTATCATCTTTACTGTGTTCAGTTCCCTTGCTTGCATGTCCACCTTTTGCTCGAACCTCCGTCCACAATTTTTCCCTCTGCAATTTATAAGAAAACATTAAAAGAAAGCTCTCCAGGATAGAAAGTGCACACTGCTCATGCATCTCATCCGTCACATTCACTGTTTGTGAAAATGACCATTTCAGAGATTTCTGGGAACACAACCCCTGAAAACATAGAAGTTTACAGCATTTAAAAAATGGAATCTCTTCTGTCTTCTAGCCAGTTGTTCAGGAACGCCAGGTGCAATTGGAGATGGAAACAGCAGCACCAGAACCAGTGGCAACACCAACTCCTCATTTCACCAGGATTGCACCGAGTATACCACAGCAAAATCCACAGCAGCTAACAGTAAGATTTCTCTACCATTTATACATGTAAATATACCTGTTTATTCCTTTCTCACCCTTTTAGCGATGATTTAACTTAACCAAGCTTGTATGCTATTCTCTCCATTTGCCAGCAATGGAGAGAATAGGAGAGAAATGCAAAATATTTTTTGAGTTTAATGCTTTATTTTATTCATTCCTTTTAATAAATGTGTCACTGACAAATCCTAGTTTGTGTTGCCAGTTCCTAATTTAGAACATAGAACAGTACAGCATAGAACAGGCCCTTCAGCCCACAATGTTGTGCCGACCACTGATCTTCATGTATGCGCCCTCAAATTTCTGTGACCATATGCATGTCCAGTAGTCTCTTAAATGTCCCCAATGACCTTGCTTCCACACCTGCTGCTGGCAAAGTATTCTATGCTCTTACAACTTTTTGTGTAAAGAACCTGCCTCTGACATCCCCTCTATACTTTCCTCCAACTAGCTTAAAACTATGACCCCTTGTGTTAGTCATTTCTGCCTTGGGAAATAGTCTCTGGCTATCGACTCTATCTATGCCTCTCATTATCTTGTACACCTCAATTAGGTTCCCTCTCCTTCTCCTTTTCTCCAATGAAAAAAGTCTGAGCTCAGTCAACCTCTCTTCATAAGATACGCCCCCCAGTCCAGGCAGCATCCTGGTAAACCTCCTCTGAACCCTCTCCAAAGCATCCGCATCTTTCCTATAATAGGACGACCAGAACTGGACGCAATATTCCAAAGTGCGGTCTAACCAAAGTTTTATAGAGCTGCAACAAGATCTCACGACTCTTAAACTCAATCCCCCTGTTAAAAGCCAAAACACCATATGCTTTCTTAACAACCATGTCCACTTGGGTGGCTCTTTTAAGGGATCTATGTACCTGCATACCAAGATCCCTCTGTTCCTCCACACTGCCAAGAATCCTATCCTTAATTCTGTACTCAGCTTTCAAATTCAACCTTCCAAAATGCATCACCTCGCATTTATCCAGGTTGAACTCCATCTGCCACCTCTCAGCCCATCTCTGCATCCTGTCAATGTCCCACTGCAGCCTACAACAGCCCTCCAAACTGTCAGCGACACCTCCAACCTTTGTGTCGTCTGCAAACTTGCTGACCCATCCTTCAATCCCCTCATCCAAGTCATTAATAAAAATTACAAACAGTAGAGTCCCAAGGACAGAGCCCTGTGGAACACCACTCACCACAGATTTCCAGGCAGAATATTTTCCTTCTACTACCACTCTCGGTCTTCTGTTGGCCAGCCAATTCTGTATCCAGACAGCTAGGTTCCCCTGTATCCCATTCCTCCTGACCTTCTGAATGAGCCTACCATGGGGAACCTTATCAAATACCTTGCTGAAGTCCATATATACCACATCCACAGCTTGACCCTCATCAACTTTTCTAGTCACATCCTCAAAGAACTCGATAAGGTTTGTGAGGCATGACCTGCCCCCCTCAAAGCCGTGTTGACTGCATTTAATCAAGCCATGCTCTTCCAGATGGTCATAAATCCTATCCCTCAGAATCCTTTCTAACACCTTGCAGACGACAGACGTGAGACTGACTGGTCTGTAATTGTCGGGGATTTCCCTATTTCCTTTCTTGAAGAGAGGGCTTACATTTGCCTCTCCAGTCCTCAGGTATGACTCCAGTGGAGAGCAAGGATGCAAAGATCTTCGCAAGTGGTGAATCTGATCCGGGCCTGGCGACTTGTCAATCTTAATGTTTCAGCACATCAGCTTCCTCTATCTCTATCCATTTCAGCATGCACACCTGCTCTTCAAAGGTTTCATTCACTACAAAGTTTGTTTCTTTCGTAAAGACAGAAGCAAAAAACTCATTTAGGGCTTCCCCTACCTCCTCAGACTCCACACACTAAATTCCCTATGCTATCCCTGATCGGCCCTACTCTTTCTTTGACCATTCTCTTATTTCTCACATAAATGTAAAATGCCTTTGTGTTCTCCCTAATCCCTCTGCCAAGCCTTTCTCATGCCCCTTCCTGGCTCTCCTCAGACCATTTTTGAGCTCCTTCCTTGCCTGTCTGTAATCCTCTAGAGCTGAGCTTGACCCTAGCTTCCTCCACCTTATGTAAGCTACTTTACATAAGGAGAATGTCATTACATTGCATGCAGAAGAATGAGTAGAATTAGAACCAGAGTAAATATCAGTTTTAAAAAAAGTAAGCCCAAGGTTCTTTCCCTGATGAATTTTTAACAAGATGGATGCGTTGACAGCAGAAATAAAACTGTGAATGTGACTTGTTAGCTACAATGGAAACGTGATTGCAAGGTGACCGTGACTGGGATAAAAGCAAAATGAAAAGTGGAAATCTCTGAAGGTGAGTCATGCTAAACTCAAAATGTTAACTCTGTTTCTCCCTCTACAAATGCAGCCAAACCTGAGTTTTTCCAGTGTGCTGTTTTTTCAAGACTGAGAACTCTTTTCCTGGGTATTCGATATTCTGGAAGATTAGGCAAAAAAGAAAAAAAGTTGGGGTAGCTTTGTTAATAAAGGACAGCATCAGTGCAGTGATAAGTAGATCATGGTAAGGAATCAGTTTGAGTGGAAATAAGGAATAGTAAGTGAGAGATGTTATGGGTGGGAGTTGTCTATATATTTCTAAAGAGTTACCTCACTAAGACAATGCGTACTTTGAGAAATAATGGAGGCAAATTATATTTGTTGTGGCTGATTCTAATGTGCACATTGGCTGACCAGACAAATCAGATGAGAAGGGTAATGTAGAAGTCAAATGTTGAGAAGTACAGTGCAGAACCTACATGGGAACAGGCAATTTTAGATCTAGTAGGATTAAGAAGAGGTCTCATCGACATTGCTGGGTTAGCAATCACAGCAATCTCAGCAAATTCAGTCTTTGGAAGAGTAGATTAGGTACCAAACCAGTGTCCTCAACTTGAATTAGAGCAGGTAAGAGGTGTTTGGAAAGAATTGTCTAACGCAGGCTTAGAAAATATAAGGCAAAAGTCAATGGATGAGCAGTAGCAAACATAGATTTAAGCAGATATCTCATAACAACATATAGCAGAAGTATTCTGTCAAAAAGAAGGATTCTATGAAAGGATGAACCACCTGTTGTTGACAAAAGCAGTCAAAGAGTGTATCTAACTAAAAACATGCAAAGGATATAGAGCAGCAAAAACTAGAGATAGACCAGAAGATTGGGAATTTATTTACAACTCAGCTAATTAAGGAGAAAATTTATGAAAACAAAGTGTCAAATATAAAATTTATGTAAATAGAGAGAGAAGTATGTGTGGGACCTTTGGGGATGCAATTGGGGAACAGGGAAAGGCAAACTATTGAAACCAACATTTTGCATTGGTATTCATGGTAGAAGACATTATTAACATTCCGTTATTAATAGATTAGCAAGGTGCTAAGAGAAGGAAGATATTGTATAAATATAATATAATACAAAGATATAATTTGAAAGAAATGGCTTCAGAGATAGTGGAGGCATTGGTTTAAATATTCCAGAACTCACCCAATTCTTGGAGGTTGCCAATGGATTGAGAAACCTTTAATGTGATCAAGACAGAAAACAGGAAACTATATCCCAATTAGTCTATGTAACTTCAACTTTGAACTGGTGCTGCAGATAGCTCTAGAAAGAAGCTATGGTATGTCTGCTTAAATGTATTTAGTTTGAAGTAGCCTCATCAGCATTTTATCCCAACACATGCTCGAGTCCATGTTTAAGGAAGAAATTGTAGAATGTTTAGAAAAGCTTAACATAATTAAACAGAATCATTATAATTTTGTGAAAGGGAAAGCACATTTAACAAATTTCCTGGAGTTCTTTGAGAATGCAACAAGCATATTTGATAAAGGGGAACTAGTAGATTAGTTTATTTACATTTCTGCAAGTCATTTGATAAGATGCTACATAAAAGGTTATTGCACAATACAGGAGCTCAGGGTACTGGGGAAAATATATTAGCATGGTTTGGCTAACACTCAGAAGACAGAGTTAGGATTGAGGTGTCTTTTTCAAGTTTGAAAGAGGTAACTAGATTAGATTACTTACAGTGTGGAAACAGGCCCTTCGGCCCAACAAGTCCACACTGACCCTCCGAAGAGCAATCCACCCAGACCTATTCCCCTACATTTACCCCTTCACCTAACATTACGGGCAATTTAGCATGGCCGATCCACCTAACCTGCACATTTTAGGATTGTGGGAGGAAACCAGAGCACCCAGAGGAAACCCACGCAGACATGGGGTGAATATGCAAACTCCACACAGACAGTCGTCTCCGAGTCTCTGGTGCAGTGAGTCAGCAGTGCTAACACTGTGCCACCCACTAGTGGAGTACCATGAAGATGTTCTTAAGGCCTCAATTATTTATTATCTATATTAATGCGGAGGAGGTAGAGTGTAATGTTTCCAAATTTGCTGACTACATAAAAATAGGTCAGAAGGCATGATGTTTGGAGACAATAAGATATCTCCAATGGAATAAAAATAGGTTGTGCGAGTGGCTAAAACTTGGCTAATGAACTTCAATGTAAGAAAGTGTGAGGTCATGCACTTTTTTATGAAGAATTGTTATGACCCCAACTAATGATATTCCTGGACAATTTAGATCCCAGACAGGAGCTTGGCATGACAGATCATATTTTGATCTGTTTAGGTTTTAGTGAAGTGGTATCTCACTGAATCATAAACATACAATGCAGCAGATTTTGTTTTAACAATAAAATAAATTTATTAACTAAAGAAATAAGATAAGATTGAATGAACCAAACAATAATACAAATAATACAATACAAATTCAAAGATTTTTAAATACACAGAAAATGTAAAATTATTAAAACCAACATTTCTCCAGAATGTTTAGCTCAGTGGTCAGCACGGCTGCCTCAGCACCAGAGACCTGGGTTTGATTTCAGACTCTGGTGACTGCCAGTTTGGAGTCTGCAAGTTCTCCATGAGTGTGCAAGGGTTTCTGCCAGTACTCTGGTTTCCTCCCACAATCCAAAAATGTGGAAGTTAGGGTGGATTGGCCAGGCTAAATTGCCCATAGCATTTGGTCATGGGAAATATGGAGTAATGGGGTAGAGGAATGGATCTGGGTGGAATACTCTTCAGAAGGTTGGTGTGAACCTGTTGAGCTGAATCGCATGTTTCCACACTGTAGGGGTTCTGTGATGATTCTAAATTGAAAAGTAACAAAATTAGCTTTTGTGTAGTATCCATAACACGTTCTTGGTGATACAGTACCCAAAACATCACTTGTACAATACCCGCATCTGAGTCCCTGTATCTAACAGCTCAGGTTTAAATTACTTGTGGCTTGAACATTTAGACTCAAATGGCAGATACAGATAGTTCTATAATGCTGTAGTTGTGTTCCAGTGAAACCTCACTTAATAGCAAATCGTTTATTGAAATAATTCGGCCTATGGGACAAGTGGGGTTGGGGCAGAACAGCAAACAAAACCACTTGTATTCGTCAAAAATCATGCAAAAGTCTAATGCAAAATATAGTACGGCCTGAATGAAGGTTGAAATCATATTTATTAACAAGTAAATTTAATACAGTACATCTTAAAAATGTAGGTAAGCTGCTCTCTGTGTAGTACCTCTTGCAGAAAGCTGCTCTGTGGGCAGCTGACATCGGCGCATGCGCTGAATGGCACTAAGACTGGCACTGACATCAGGCATGTGCAGAGACTTTGGCATGAACATCGGCGCATGTGCAGAATGAAGCATGCACACCGATCCCTGCTGGAATAGTGCTATTGCCATTGGAGGTAAGCATTCTCCAAAATACCGTTCCCTAATTCTTCAGCCACATTATTGCCAAATTGCACTGCCAAAATGCCTATTATCCGAATTACCTGTAACTTCTTCCTGGAGCTATCATATACCTGCTTAAACATACTCAGCTTGAAGTAAGCCCACCAGGGTTTTATCCTAACTCTTCATTCTAAGATAACCTCATTCACTATATATCCTTTCTTTCTCAGGAGTACTGGTCTATACAACTATCCTATTCCAAGAACTGCTCAATACTCAGTCCAAAATTGAAACTGAAAGTCACCCTTTCTAAGCTATTTCCCTTAAACACAAGTTTAAAAATGGCAAGTTCCAGAAGTCTCTGACAAATGTTGACACCCTATTATTTATCCTGCTGATCACTCCATTAGTAATGCCATTCATCCCAAAGCCAGGATTCAAAACTATATTAAACAAAATCATAATGACTCCAAAAATGATTCAACTGCAGACACACTGAAAACCCACTGGTTTCCAACTCAAAAACCAGAAACCCAAACTCCCCACAAATGATTTTAAAAAGAAAAACACACCGTTTACATCACTGAATCAAAAAGCAAACTATTATTTAAATGGAAAAAGAGTCCAAAAATATGTAATCTGAGGGGATCTGGTGTGCA
Source organism: Hemiscyllium ocellatum (assembly GCF_020745735.1). Taxonomy (NCBI): domain Eukaryota; kingdom Metazoa; phylum Chordata; class Chondrichthyes; order Orectolobiformes; family Hemiscylliidae; genus Hemiscyllium; species Hemiscyllium ocellatum. The sequence continues at coordinate 23,230,378 of NC_083440.1, read as the reverse complement.
GGAAACACAAAATATTAGCATGTAAGTATAACAAGTCATTAAGAAGGCAAATGGAATTTGGCTTTTATTGTTGGGGTTTGAAATTTAAAAATAGTCAAGTCTGGTTACAGTTTTACAGGGGTGGGTGACGCTGTATTGTGTACAGTTTTGGTCCTGGTATTTAATAAAAGATGCACTGGCATTGGAGGCAGCTCAAAAGAGAGACTATCTGGACTCATTCCTTGGACGAAGGGACTGACCTATCAAGAACAGCTAAACAGTGGAGCATTTTATTCATCTGATTTTACAACAATGAGGCGGCTACTCCTGAACTGAGGCACCCGGGTTCAAGTTCCACCTGCTCCAAAGATGTGTAATACCATCTCTGAACAAGTTAGTTTAGAAAAATAGATTAATTTTAAAAAACTATAAGAATTAGGCAAGGGCTGCTATGATACATTGGTAGTGTGCCTACCTTTGAGCCAGAAGGCCTGGGTCAAGTCCCACCTGTTCCAGAGGTTGTAATAACATTTTTTAATAGTTTAGAAATGCAAGGTGCTGCATTTTGGGAGAGCAAATCTTAGCAGGACTTATATACTTAATGGAGAGGTTGCTGAACAAAGAGACCTTGGAGTGCAGGTTCGTAGCTCCTTGAAAATGGAGTCGGTGGTAGATAGGATAGTGAAGAAGGCATTTGGTATGCTTTCCTTTATTGGTCAGAGTATTGAGTACAGGAGTTGGGAGGTCATGTTGCGGCTGTACAGGACATTGGTTAGGCCACTGTTGGAATATTGCGTGCAATTCTGGTCTCCTTCCTATCGGAAAGATGTTGTGAAACTTGAAAGAGTTCAGTAAAGATTTACAAGGATGTTGCCAGGGTTGGAGGGTCTGAGCTACAGGGAGAGGCTGAACAGGATGGGGCTGTTTTCCCTGGAGCATCGGAGGCTGAGGGATGACCTTATAGAGGTTTATAAAATCATGAGGGACATGGATCCCTGGGATCGGGAAGTCCAGAACTCGAGGGTATATAGTTATGGTGAGAGAGAAAAGATATAAAAGGGACCTAAGGGGCAACTTTTTCACACAGAGGGTGAATGAAGTGAGGTCTCTCATGGCACAGTGGTAGTGTGAGCCAGGAGACCAAGGTTCATGTCCCTACCACACCAGAAGTATGTAATAACATCTCTGAACAGGTTGATTCAAAATATGTTCAAGAATGAGGCATGATCTTACTGACATATGCACAATTCTGTGGGGGCTTGATGCGGTAAGTGTTGAGAAGATCCTTCCCCTAGAAGGTGAGTTTTAAGCTAGGGGACATAGAGAATACAAGCTAGCAAATGTTGGAGAAACTCAGCTATCTGGCAGCATCTGTAGATAAGAGAAATGGTTAACATTATAAATCCGATATGACTCTTTCAAAACTATACTGAAGATACTGAAGAATTGAAACAGCAACTCTTTTTTTCCCTCTCTCTCAAATGCTAAGTTTCTCCAGTATTTTCTGTGTTAGTTTCGATTTACAACATCCACAATATTTTGCTGTTATTTATAGTTACAGAATAAGTGGACACTCCTTTCATTTTCTAATATTCATTTGGAATATATGCATCACCAGCTAGGCCAGCATTTATTGCTATCCTAATTACCCAGAGGTCAGTTAAGAGTCAACCACATTGCTGTGGGTCTGAAGTCACATGAAGGTCACACCAGGTAAGGATGACAGTTTCCTTTTCTAAAGGACATTAGTGAACCAGATGGGATTTTCCCACAATCGACAATTGTTTAATGTCATCATTAGATCCTTAATTGCAGATTTTTATTGAATTCAAATTCCATCATCTACCATAGGAGGATTTCAATCTGGATTCTCAGAACATTCCCTGTGGTCTCTAGGTTACCAGTATGGCAATAATACCAACAGGCAATAACCCCCCCCCCCCTCCCAATACTGAGATACCAAGGAGTTTCTTCTCTTAGAGAGGATAATGAATGCCTGGAAGCATCTACCCCAGAGAGTTTTGGAGGCTACATTACTGAAAGTATTAGAAGAGAAAGTATTTTGAAATATTAGGGAGTTCTGAAAGAACAGTTGAAACCTGAGATAGATCAACCAGGATCTTATTGAATGATGCTGTTGGTTCAAAGGACTGAATGGCATATTCCTGTTCTGATTTTTTTATGTTCTTGGCCAGATTTATTAACAAATTGGGTATTGTCTGGAGTGGAACTGTTCAGTCAAGTGGTGTAAATGTTCCTCCCGAATTGTTGATGGAAACCAAACAGTTTACATTGTCCTTTATCAATACAAGGTCATGCCATTTAGAATGTAAAATGTACTAGTAACATTCTAATGATTAACCAGCAATACAATTAAAGTTCATGCAGTGTTACAAAAGTCATTTTTGTTTGGCTGTATCAGTCAACATAATATTCTTTTAGCAAGTCAATTTTAGTGACAAATTTGTGTGTTCAATTCGTTCAATGCAGTCCTTCAAACTTGGAGTTGATTATGATTCTGCTTTTGTGACCACAGTGACTTTGCAATCATAAATACAGACTCTTTGTGACCCATCTGCTTTCAGTACCACCATGATAAGCATGCTATGGTAATTATGTCTCAGTTCAATAATGTTATTGTCCTTTCATCTATTCCCTCACTTCAGCTAATCTCTCATTGTATGGGTGTTTTTATAGATCCTACAGCCCCCACATTAATGTCATGAACAGCCAAAACTATGTGGAGTTTGCACATTCTTCCCATGTCTGTGTGGGTTTCCTCTGGGTGCTCCGGTTTCCTCCCACAGTCCAAAGATTTGCAGGTTAGGGTGGATTGGTCGTGCTAAATTGCCCATAGTGTTCAGGGATGTGTAGGTTAGGGTGGTTTGGCCGTGCTAAATTGCCCATAGTGTTAGGTGCAGGTGCAAGTGTAGTGGAATGAGTCTGAGTGGGGTCGGTGTGGACTTGTTGGGCTGAAGGGCCTGCTTCCTCACTAGGTAACCTAATCTAATCAGTTTGTGAATCTGTAATATTCTTCATAAGTTATTTTGGGCTTTTTGAAAAATAAAATATCACAATGTCTAACCTTTTTAAAAACATCCAACTTATCCAATCTAAGTGCTGGGGGGTCACCTTTAGCATTTTCAATTTGTGATTTTTTTTTAATTGTTTTGATATTTTTCTTTAACTTCCGATTTCTTTCACTACCATAAGTACATTTTTTCACGAGTATCATAATACCTCTGTAACGTGAACATGACACACCCACTGATAGATTTTACTGTCTGGAGTATTCACTAAAAATCTGCATCGTAGATTTCTTTTTGATTTGATAAGATCCAGCGAACCTTGCTTTAATAGCTCTCGGGAGATAGGTAACAGCACCAACACCTTGTGTCCAGCAGTTTTAGCCTTTTTTATTTGCTCTAGTTTTTCATTAGTTAAAGGTTGCTTCACAAACCCTTCAGCCAATTCACATGCATTTGTCAGTTTCTCCTTGAAGCTTGAAAAATAGGCTGGAAGTTTAATTTCTGAGCTTTGGTTAATCAATTTTTCTTTAATCAATTTAAGTGGTTCACTTGTCTCATGTCCATATGTGCGTTCAAAAGGTCTAAATCCTGTGGACTCATTAGGAACATGCCTAATGGCAATCAGAAACAAACAAATTCTTTTATCCCAATCATTAGGGTATTCTTGACTGTAGACTATATTCATGATCTTCAAAGTTTGGTGATATGTAAATGATGTAAACTTTTACTCTCAAATCTAGTTGTCATTTATTTCAATATTAAATTTTAAACTTTATCTGATTCCATTTCTTGTAAAACAAAAAGAACAATGTTGTCTACTATCACTTTTGTAGTAATACTTCCTGAAGGCACTGCATCAGGTAATTCTGAAGAACGTATCTGATAATCATCTGTTTCATTCCATGTGCCTGAGATCTCGTTACAACAGAGGAAATAAACCAGGATATTCCTGTTGTAACATTTCCGTTTCTTTCATCTCACTGGTTGTACCACCAAGCAGCATTTTCTGTTTTTATTTCAGATTTCCAACATCCTCAGTATTTTGCTTTTATCCTTGCAATGTCACAACTAGAATGAGCTAAGTTGCAGTGAGAAATGAAAAGGCTCAAGTTCGAAGAAAAAGAATCGAGGGAAGGGTTGGTGGAGGGGAGAAAAGCAGAGAGTAATGATAAGGGACATAGAGTTCAGAACAATTGAATGAGAAAGGGAGGAAAAAGAAAAACAGAAGAGATTAATTAAAACAACTTGAACTCCAAAGAGATAGAGAGCTCAGGCAATAAATTGCCCAAAGATAAACTTAAAGTAAAGATAGAGGAGGTACTAACTCAGAATGCCTCTGATTCCAAGCGAGGATTTAACTGAACTAAGAATTAATTCAGCTAAACCATATGCTTAGTGCCTAAAGCTACTTAGGAGGTAGTTGAAAGGTACTTTATCTTATTTGAGAAGTTAGCTGAATGGATGAAGTGACCAAATGAAGTTTGGATCTGAATATTGCAAAGTGCTATGACTGTGCCAGGATCAAGGACATTAAATTAGATTAGATTACTTAGTGTGGAAACAGGCCCTTTGGCCCAACAAGTCCACACTGACCCTCCGAAGAGCAACCCACCCAGACCCATTCCCCTACACCTAACACCACAGGCAATTTAGCATAGCCAATTCACCTGACCTGCAGATTTTTGGACTGTGGGAGGAAACTGGAGCACCCGGAGGAAACCCACACAGACAGTTGCCTGAAGCGGGAATTGAACCCGGGTCTCTGGCGCTGTGAGGCAGCAGTGCTAATCACTGTGCCACCGTTCTGCCCCTCTCAGAGCAGTTGTAGCAAATTCTCAAAGGGGAGTACGAGCAGCTGGGCGTCATTGCATACATTGGTACCAACGACATAGAAAAAGGATGAAGTTCTGAATATAGGGAGCTAGGCAGGATGTTGAAAAGCAGGACCATAAGAGTAGTAATCTCTGGAGTACTCCTGGTGCCATGTGCAAGTCGGACTAGGAATAGGAGGAAAGGACAAATGAATGCATAACTAAGCAGCTGACGCAGGGGGCAGGGATTCAGATTTTTGGATCATTGGGATCTCTTCTGGGGCAGAGATGACCTGTACAAGAGGGACAGGTTGCACCTGAACTGGAGTATAGCAATAGCCTGGCAAAAGGAATAACTAGACCTATTTGGGAGGGGTTAAATGAGTCTGGCGGAGGGGTGCCACCCTAAATGGGAGTGAAACATGAGAGAAGGTTGAGGCTGGTGCACATGTTAAAGACAGCAAGTTAAATAAACAAGGCAAGCAAAAGCACTGTAGTGAATGAGGGAAGGCTGATCAATTAAAGTGCATTTAATTCAATGCAAGTGGCCTGATGGAGTAGGCAAATGAACTCAGCATGGATAGGAACATGATATCATCACAATTACTGAAACATGGGATCAAGAGAATCCCTTGAGGAGGAAAGGGGATGTAGGAGTACACTTAAGAGGGAAATCAGGAAGGCAAAAAAGGGACATGTGATGGCTTTGGCAGATAAGGTTAAGGAGACTCCAAAGAGATTCTACAAGTATATTAAGGTCAAAAGGGGGGTGCGGGTGAAACGGCATTAGGAATGCCAGTGCCGAACACAAGACTCCTCTACAAGAGAGAGACAATTTACTTCAGGGGATGGAGTGTGATGCTGAAATCGTGGAAATGACTCTGTGTAGGTAAGAGGTATGGTCCTGCGAGGTCAGGTCCCATGATGTACAAAGTTCAGGTTGGTGAGATGGTCCTGAGCAAACATGTGGACCATGTAAAAGCTACAAACTTGCAAATGAGGCAGGAGAAACATATAGTCTGCCCCTCAGAACAGCTGGAAAGGCTGTTGGAACCCATGGGTTCTCCCCCTCCGTCTACCATTGGAAGGAATGTATGGTATTTTGAGAGAGTTTAAGAATATTGGCCTCGCCAAAAGCGGTAGAACAATTAGTAGAAAATGGAGTTGAGTAGAAAATCCTCTCCTGTTCTATTGCTTCTATTCGAAAATGCTCATGTCCCAAATCCTTTCTTCAAGATTAGTGTAAAACCTAATAGAAGGATGACTGATGTGTTTTTTTTTGACAGAAACTGTCCATCCCCACTCCAGCTGAAGGGAGAAAGGTTGAAGAGAAAACTCATCATATGCTGAATGAAGCTACAAGAATCCCAGTGGCGGTACAGGTTAACTCCACAATGAATGCAGCCTCATCTGAGATGTGGATTCTCAGGAGGGAACTTAAAGCTTTAGGAGTAAACATCACATTTTTTTTCCTTCATAAATGTTAAACTGTTGCAATCCCTGCCATGCGTTTGCCCTTTTCTGTGCTCAAAGTGTGAACTTTATGAGAGGTTGTTAAAGAACTATTTGTTCCTGGACATTGGTTTGATTGATCTTGAATTTAATTAAAATATGGGCTGAAAATGTGTTGCTGGTTAAAGCACAGCAGGTGAGGCAGCATCCAAGAATAGGAAGTTCAACTGACGTGCTGTGCTTTAACCAGCAACACATTTTCAGCTCTGATCTCCAGCATCTGCAGACCTCACATTTTACTCTTAATTAAAATATCCAGTTTACATTCATAGAGTTATAGAATCCTTATAGTGTGGAAGCAGGCCATTTGGTCCATTATGTCCACACCCCTTCAAAGAGCATCCCAACCAGACCCGTCCCTGTAACCCTGTGTTTCCCATGGCTAACCTACCTACCCTGCACATCCCAGGACACTATGGGCAATTTAGCACAGCCAATCCAGCTAACTTGTGTATTTTGACCTGTGGGAGGAGACCGGAGCAAATGGAGGAAACCCATGCAGAATGTGCAAACTACAGTCACCCAAGGCTAAAATCGAGCCAGATTCCTGGTGTGAGAGGCAGCAGTGCTCACCACTGAGCCACCATGTCACCCATTCATTTAAATTTAATTTGTTCAGCCAGGATTGCTAAAAGTTTGTCTTATTGCAAGCATTAGGTGATTCAAAAGTACAGCGAAGTGTGAGAAGCGAAGTGATAGTCTCCTGGCGAAAATGGACAACTTGATAGGGTGTGCGAACTTGTGGCAGACGAAATTCGACATGGTGAAATGATTAATTATGGTAGCAAGAACAAGGGGAGGCAAAATTAAATCTTAGAATCGTACAGAAGAGGCTCTTTGGCCCTTCAAGTCTGCATCAACAAAGCTACTCTAAATCTACACTAGTCACACTTCACAGCAGTTGGCCCGTAGCTTTGCAAGTTATGATATGTCAAGTGCTCATCAAAGTACTTTTTAAAGGTTTGTAAGACTTCCTACATTCCAGTTTCCCACCAACCTCTGAATGAAAATATGTCACCTCAAATTCCATCCTAAATCTCTTAAGCTTTTCACCTTAAAACTTTGCCTTTTTGTTATTGACCCTTCAAGTAAGAGAAACAGCTGTTTTCTAACCATCCTGTCCATCCTCCCCTATAATATTATACACCTCAATCAGGTCCCCTCTTAGCCTTCTCTGTTGTAGAGAAAACAATCCAAGCTTATCCTGCCTTTCTTCGTAGGTAAACTGCTCCATTACAGAAAATATTCTGATGAATCTCCTTGGCATCTCCACTAGTGCAATCACGTCCTTCCTAAAGCGTGGTGACCAGAAGTGCGCACAGTACTCCAGTTGCAGCTGAACAAAAGTTTATGCAAATCCATCATAACCTCCCTGCTCTTATAATATGTGTCACAACTTATAAAGGCAAGTTTCCCATATGCCTTTTTAACTGCCGTATTAACCTACCCTACTGTCTTCAGGGATCTGTGGATAAATACCCCAAGATTCCTTTCAGCTTCCAGGTGTCCTATTGTTAATTGAGAACTCCCTTATCTTGTTACTTCTTTCAAATTGCAGCACCTCACACCTCTCAGGGTTAAACTCCATTTGACCAATCCGCCTGTGTCTTCCGGTAACCTAAGAAGTTCTTCCTCACTGTCAACCACCTGGCCAATCTGTATATCAACACAAACATACTTATCATTCACCCCACATATTCTTCTATATTGTTTACATATTACAAACAATAAGGGTCTGACCCCTGAGGTATGACAATGGATCTTGGCCTCCAGTCACACAAACAACCTTCCACCATCCAACTTACCAAGTTATTCCGGCTCCCATCTGCTTTTACCTGTTTTATCAGTCTCCCATATGGGTCCTTGACAAAAGCTTTACTGAAAACCACATAAACTACTTCATCAACTGCACTATTCATCTGCACACCCAGTTTCCTCCTTGAAAAATTCAATCAAACTTGTTCATTATGACCTTTGTCTGACAAAGGATTTACTGACAATCTCTAATCAAACCTTTCCTCTACAAAAGGAGATTAATTGTATTCAGAATTTTCTCTAATAGTTCTCTACCACTGATGTGAAACACATTTGTCTGAAATTCCCTGATTTAACACTAGCACCTTTCTTGAAAACTGAAACAATATTTTCCTCCATTCCTCTAGCATCTCTCCTCTGACCAGAGAGGAATTTAAAAATTGCATCAGAGCTCCTATAATTTCCTCCCTCATCTCTCTCAGCAGCTTGGGATACAACACATCCAGACCTGGGAATTTATCCACTTTTAAGATCATGAAAATCACTAGTATCTCATCACCCCTATGTCAAAGTGCTAAAGGAGTTCACAGTCCATTTTACTGAATTCTGTACTGACATCCTTTTTGTCCGAAGTGCAGACTAATATGAAGTACTTGTTTAACACACAGCCAATGCCATCCAGCTCCACATGCAGATTTCCCTCTCAGTTCCGAACAGGCTCTACTCTCTTCTTGGTTATCCTCTTCGCCCAGATATACTTACACAATATCTTTGGATTCTCCCTAATCTTATAGAACAGTACTTTTTCATGGCTCGTCTTTGCTCTTCTAATTCCCTGCCTCCCCATATTTTCCACATTCCACTAAGGCCTCATTAATTTGCTCCTTTTGTAATTGTTAAAAACCTCTTTAAAGGGTACAGTTCTAAAGGGGGTGCAGGAGTACAGGAGCCTGAGTACATAAACCATTGAAGGTGGTACAAAAAGCTGAGAGAACAGTTAATTCTGTTCCTGGGCTTTAACAATAGAGTCAAAAAGCAAGAAAGTTATGACAAACGCTGGTTCAGTTTCAGGCATTGACACCAATTCCGGGAAACATAATTTGAGGAGGCTGTAAAGGCTTTAGGGAAGATGCAGAAAAGGGTCACAAAAAATGATTGAAAGAATTTGGACCATCTGGGATCTATCTATGAAGACAGCTTGGAGAAACTACCACTGTTCTCTTTGGGGGTGAGAAAGTTGAGAGGAGATTTGATAAAGGTATTCAAAATTAGAAGGGGTGTGGGCAGAGTATAGTAAGTAATTAATTCTCAACCACAAGAGAGAGGCAAGTGGTTAAAAAGATTGAGCAGTGACAGTCTGCACGAAGGAGGAGGTAAGCCAGGGAGACAAACCTCCATGAATTACCGCAGAAATTAAAACACATTGTCGCCATCTAGTTTGCTGAGAAAGATGACCCCCATGGAATAGAGAGGGAGAAACTGTTCCTGTTGGCAGAAGGATTGAAAACCAGAGTTCACCAATTGAAGGTCATTGAGAAAAAAAAAGAGCAGTTTGAACAAATATGTTTTGTGCAGCCAGTGGTTAGGATCTGGAAGCCCTGCCTGGAGGCAGACGCAGATGTGTCTTTCAAAATGGAATTCGAGAATCACACGAGAATAAAATCTGTGGAGCCACAGGGAAAAGACAGACAATTGGGACTTGATGAATTGCTCTTGCAGACAGCTGGCGTACACAGAAATATCTAATGTTCTCCTTCTGTGTTTCATCAAAAGTTTTGTGAAAGTTTAAATTCTGTTTCCTTTTTTTTTGGCCTTGTTGGACAATTCATTCTTGCTAGGCATGTGAATAATAAAAACACATGGGACAGGCAAACATTGAGGAAGTGATTTGAAATTTTCGATTCACATATTTTAAACCAACTTGTTCAGACATGTTATGACACACCGCTGGAGCAGGTGGGACCAGAGCCCAGGCCTTCTAGCCTAGAGCTAAGGTCACGACTACTACACCACAAAAGCCCAGAACTTTGGATTCATCCACTCCTCATCATTTAAGATTCAGCTTTTTAATACTTCCAAATGTTCTAATAGTAGTAGGAGCACTCCATTAATAATATTGGTAGAATTTTACAACATGAAAAGAGGTCCTTCAGCATCCTATCTGCACCAGTCATCAGGCATCTATCTTTTCTAGCAACATTTTCCATAACTTGGCCCTTGTATTTTGTGTGTTTCAAGTGATCATCTAAATACTTCTTAGGTGTTTCAAAGACCTCTACCCACTCTTTCAGGCAGTGAGTTCTAGATACCCACCACCATCTAGGTGGAAAAACATTTCCTTAAATCTCCTCTAAATTTCTTGTTCCTTCCATTAAATCTGAGAGCTAGTTACTGATTTCTCTACTAAAGGGAGGAGTTTACTCCTGCCCTCCCCCTCTACACCCATCATAATTTTGCACACATCAATGAGAAAAGAAAACATCCGCAGCCTATCTAATCTCTTGTTGCTTTGTCCAGCTTTTTTGGAAGCACACGTAACATTATTCTTTTTCATCCATTTTACATGGAAATAAAAATCAAGGCGAGCAGATAAAGGAGAAGCAATCCATCAAGAGCTCATATGGTACTGTTAGCAAGCACTAATTTCTGCCCCAGAGCAGTTAAATTTAGATAAATTTGAAGTGCTGCATTTTTGAAAAAAGCAAATCAGAGCAGGACTTACACACTTAGTGGTAAGGTCATGGGGAGTGTTGCTGAACAAAGAAACCTCGGAGTGCAGTTCACAGTTCCTTGAAAGTAGAATTGCAGGTAGATGGGATAGTGAAGAAGGCGTTTAGTATGCTTTCCTTTATTGGTCAGAGTATTGAGTACAGGAGTTGGGAGGTCATGTTGTGGCTGTACATCATTGGTTAGGCCACTGTTGGAATATTGTGTGCAATTCTGGACTCCCTCCTATTGGAAGGATGTTGTGAAACTTGAAAGGGTTCAGAAAAGATTTACAAGGATGTTGGCAGGCTTGGAGGATTTGAGCTACAGGGAGAGGCTGAACAGGCTGGGGCTGTTTTCCCTGGAGTGTCAGAGGCTGAGGGGTGACCTTATAGAGGTTTATAAAATTATGAAGGGCCTGGATCGGATGAATAGACAAGGGAGAGTCCAGAACTAGAGGGCATAGGTTTAGGGTGAGAGGGGAAGGATATAAAAGGGACCTAAGGGCAACTTTTTCACCCAGAGGGTGATGCGTGGATGGAATGAGCTGCCAGAGGAAGTTGTGGAGGCTGGTATAATAACAACATTTAAAAGATATCTGATTGGGTATATGAATAGGAAGGGTTTGGAGGGACATGGGCCAAGTGCTGGCAAATGGGAGTAGATTGGTTAGGATACCTAGTCAGCATGGACGAGTTGGACCGAAGGTCTGTTTCCATGCTGTACATCTCTATGACTCTACAAGCACCAGCTGAGCAAGCTTGTATCAATTCCAACTTACAACCATTTATTAAGATTCTTTCCAAATAGCTTATAGCCGTTGTTACTCTTTTTATTTTTATCTCGGCAGTTGTGGGGTGAGGGGGGTGGAATAAAATTATTTATCTGTTTTCTCTTCACTTTAGGTCATACAGATATTGGTTGGCATTATCCAGCTTATCTTTGGCATCCCTCTATCTGTTTCTCTGGTCTATTCCGTTGCGGGAAGGGCTGGTGTGGCTTTTTGGACTGGAATTTGGGTCAGTTTCGCTTGATTATATTGTGGCAGTCTTATGAGATGAAGGTAACAAAGGCTTGTTATGCACCACAACAAATTGCTGCCCTCACAGCGCGAGCTAATCAAAATTTTGTGAGAGGGAGAGAGGACTCCTGATAAAATTGGGGACAGTTTACAAATTAAAAATTGGAAAGATGCTCCTTTACATAACAAGTATCAAAACTTTGTTATTCTTGCCCACAAAAGCAGCGGATGGCAGATTAATGAATAATGCTAACCCAGTAGCACTTAATGCGTTTTCAAGACATGGGCAGCATGACATTTCCGGTTGAAAGTAGGGGTTGGGTAGAATTAAGAGAGAATCAGCCAGAATTTTGTTGAATGGTAGACCAAGTGTGAAGGCTTGAATGGCCAACTCCTGTTCCTATCTACTGCACACCCTTGTGAGGTGAGATTGCATGCCAGAAATTTGGGTTATTGCTGGGTAGCCACTGGGGAGATGGACGATGACTCAAGATAGGCTTACCACCCAGTCTGAACTCCAGCCATGCCAATTCCTGTACATCTCATGGAAAAGTGTGTGTTTGGAGCTCCTGTTATGCTGAGCATAACTTAACCCTGAAATTCCTCAGCATTTTGCACTGATTCAGATAAATTGCCCAGGAAAACCCGAGGAGATGAGTGAAGCTTCTACCTTCTTATTTGGGTTTTGCTAAATTGTGGGGTTGAGATTTCACTGTGTGTAATTTCTAATGCATCCATTGATGCTTTAATGCAACATATAGGAGAAGCACAGGAAGAATTTGCAATCATTATTGCATGTTAGCTCCAACAGGTTTCTGGGTGGCTTTGAAGTAACTTGAACCCCATTGTAACATTTGTCATCTGACTGGTTTCTTTTCCAGTATATTATTTCAGGGTCCTTCACCGTTGAGCTGAAGAGGAGACCGACCAGATTTATTGTAAGTAGCCCGGAGTTTATGTTGAAAGTTGAAGTTATAAATAAGCATGTCCAGATGCTGATTCTACGAGGTGCCGGTATGCCCAATTTACAACAAATTAAAATCAAATTACGAAATAAGCACAGAGTCATAGAGATGCACAGCACAGAAACAGACCCTTTACTCCAACTCATCCATGCTGACCAGATATCCTAACCTAATCTACTCCCGTTTGCCAGCACTTGGCCCATAACCCTCTTAAACCCTTCCTATTCATATCCCCATCCAAATGCCTCTTAAATGTTACAATTGTACCATTCTCCACCACTTCCTCTGGCAGCTCATTCCATACATGTACCACCCTCTGTGTGAAAAAGTTGCCCCTTAAGTCCCTTTCCCCTCTCATTCTAAGCATATGCCCTTTAGTTATGGACTTCCCCACTCCAGGGAAAAGACTTTGGCTATTTACTCTATCCATGTCCCTCATGGTTATATAAACCTGTAAGAGGTCACCCCTCAGCCTCCGACGCTCCAGGGAAAACAGCCCAGAAACAAATTTATGTACCAAGTCATTATAATTTGGAAAATGCTGCTTGAAAGGGTGATGAAAGCAGGAAATGCCAAAAGAACTATTGATCACATACATAAAAGCCAAACATTTAGTTGACTGATGGAAAAGAACAGGAACGTGAATAACTCTGTGGAAGACGTAGCAAAGACACAATAGGTCCATTCTGTGTAAGATCATATTTGAGGAGGTAATTTATGACTCTTTGCAAAAATATATCCCAATATGAGGAAAGATTCTGAGGGAGGAATAAACCAACCATGGCTAATCAATGAAATTAAAGAGAATATAAACAGAAAGAAGAAGCATATATGGAGGCAAATGTCAGTGATAGCCCTGAAGACTGGGATAAATTCAGAATTCAACAAAGGAGAATTAAAAAGAGAGAGTAAATAAACTATGATGGCAAGGAATTAAAAAAACTGACACTAAGAACTTTAAATACTAAGACACAGAACTGGAGAGCTAATTATGGGGAACAAGGAAATGGCGAAGGAAGTAAACATATTTTGTATCATTCCTTATAGCAGAAGATACTTTGAACATAAGTCCCATCACCATCACTAGAGTAGTATCAGACAAACTAATGAGACTAAAGGATGGTTACCATCCAAGAATCCTCAAAGAAGTAGCAACAGAAGCAGTGGACGCTTAGGTTGTAATTTTTCAAAAATCTTTGGAGTCTGGAGAAGTACCAGAGGATTGAAAAATTGCCAATGTGACACCCTTATTCAAAACGTGAGGGAGGCAAGAATAGGTAACTCTCCGCAGATTAGCCTAAAATCTATTGTTGAAAAAATGTTGGAATCAATTATTAAATAAGTAATAGCAGCACATTTAGCAAATTACAATCAAATCAAGCAGAATCAGTCTGGCTTCATGAAAAGGAAATTGTGTCTAACCAATTTAGTAGAGTTAAAAATCACACAACGCCAGGTTATAGTCGAACAGGTTTAATTGGAAGCACACTAGCTTTCGGAGCGACGCTCCTTCATCAGGTGGCCATCATCAAGGAAGTCTCAACATGAACAGATCGAGAGGAATCAGTGGATGTGCTGTATTTGGATTTCTAAGAGGCATTTGACAAGGTGCCACATAAAAGGTTCAGTCAGTAGATCATGGTTTTGGAGTTCGTGCATTGGTAAAAAATTGGCTAATGAGCAGGAAACAGTGGGGATAAGGCACAAAAATAAAAATTTCTGGCAAAATTTAGCAGGACTGGCAGCATTTGTTGGAAGAAAGTTGAATTAATGTTTTGAATCCAGTGACTCTTCATCAGAACTGGTGAGTCAGCGATTTCTGTTTTTGTTTCAGTTCTCTAGCATAGAGTCATAAACATAGAAATATATAGTATGGAAACAGACCCTTCGGTCCAACCAGTCCATGCTGACCAGATATCCTAACCTAATCTACTCCCATTTGTCAGCACTTGGCCCATATCCCTCCAAACCCTTCCTATTCATAAACCCATCCAGATGCCTTTTAAATGTTGTACCAGCCTCCACCACTTCCGCTGGCAGCTCATTCCATACACATACCACTCTCCAGATGTTCCAGAGAAAATAGCCCCAGCCTATTCAGCCTCTCCCTGTAACTCAAACCCTCCAACCTCGACAAAATATTTTCTGAACCCTTTCAAGTTTCACCACATCCTTCCTGTAGGAAGGAGACCAGATTTGCACATAATATTCCAAAAGTGGCCTAACTACTGTTGGGTACAGCCACAACATGACCTCCCAACTCCTATACTCAATGCACTGACCAATGATGGCAAGCATAACAGACACCTTCCTCATTATCCTATCCACCTGCAACTCCAAGCTCAAGGAGCTGTGAACCTGCACTCTCCCCAGGACCTTACTATTCAGTGTATAAGTCTGCCCTGATTTACCTTTCCAAAATTCTTTGTTTTATTTTAGTGGGCAATATGTTTTTTTTCCCAGATTGGCAACCTGTAACTCGTGGGATTTCATAGGAATCATATATGGGACCACAACTGTTTATAATATATATTAATGACTTTGAGGAAGAAAGCGAATATATTGTGGCCAAATTTGCAGATGATCCAAAAATAAGTGAAAAGGCAACTTACAAGAGGGATACAATCAGTTTTGCAAAGATATATTGATAGGTTAAGTGGGCAAAAGGCTCGCAAGTGGAGTATAATGTGGGAAAATGTGATGTTTGGAAGGTGAACAAAAGAACAGATTATTTAAATGGTGAAAATCTACAGAAAGCTGCAACACAAAGGGACTTGCGGGTACTTGCACAAGAAACAGAGGGTTTCCCCACAATAAAGAGTATGGAAATCTTACTGCAACATATAAGGTGCTTCTGAGACCGCCTTTAAGTACTGAAAGTAATTTTGGTCCCCTTAAGGAAAGGTACCATTTCATTACAGGAGAAAGTGAGGTCTGCAGATGCTGGAGATCAGTGTCGAGAGTGTGTTGCTGGAAAAGCGCAGCAGGTCAGGCAGCAGCCGAGGAGCAGGAGAATCGATGTCCCGGGCTGAAGGGCTTGGGCCCAGGACACCGACTCTCCTGTTCCTCGGATGCTGTCTGGGCTGCTGTGTTTTTCCAGCAACACACTCTCGACATCATTTCATTGGAGGCAATTCAGCGAAGGTACCAAAGATGATCCCTGGTATGGAGAGATTGTTTGATTAGCAAAGGCTAAACAGGTTGGGACTCTACTCACTGGAATTTAGAAGAATGAGAGGTGACGTCATTGATACATACAGGATTCTTAAGAGGCTTAACAGGATAAATGCTGGAAAATGTTTCCCTTCATGGAGGAGTCTAGAACCAGACGGCACAGTCTCATAAATATAGGGGTGCTGACTTGTGATTGAGATTGAAAGGAATTTGTCCTTTCAGAGGGTTGAAAGCCTTTGGAATTCTTTGCCACAGAGAGCTGTGGGAGTGGGAGTCTTTGTGTATATTTAAGGTTAGATAGATAATTGGTTAGCGAGGAAATGAAAGATTTCAGGGAAAGGATAGGAAGGTGATGTGAGGAATGTTGAATCACATGATCTCTGAGCCCACAGCAGGCTCAAGGGGCTAAATGGGATATTCCTGTTTCTATTTCTTCTGGGTATTATTTGATCTGTTTTAAAAGAACTGTTCAACTACATGTGTTAAAAAAAATCATAGAATGAGAAACAGGAGCCAAAAGTATGGGAGAGAATACCCGTGACCCTGTATGAATAACAGATCCTCCTCAGCCCCATTGCTTTCCAATCAAATCCTCTCTCCCTCAAACCAATTGAGCATCGCAGAATATGAGGATGAGTAAAATTTTCTTCCATTTCTGTGAAAAGCTGTAATAGGTATTCAGTTATTGCGAGATTGTTATTCCAGATCCTATTTGAAGCATTGTATGTTCTGTGTTGTATTGTACTTAGATGAAGGCAGGGCTACTCATGAACGGCGTCAGTGCTGTCGCAACAGCCATTGGCATCATAATATATTCCATCTCGCTACTTTTTACTCCAGCACCCGACCTCGTGTTTTTCTCTGTAAGTAATATATTCCATGATTCTTACAGTACAAACAGAAATAATTCTGCCTTACTGACTGGAAACACTTCACCCTTTTAAGGAACTTGGTTATCAACCTTTCTCTTTTATGTTTTAAGTTAACCTTACTTAATGGCAATATTTGCGATTAAAAAAATGTACCCACATGCTGTAAAAATAAAAATTATGAAATATGAAATCATTTTTTTGTAGCCTCCTCCAACCCCTACAACTCTTTCCATTTCCTAGGAATCAGGCTGCACATATCTATACACTAAAAGAGTGGGGTTTCACACATTGACACAATGAGGTAGTGGGGCTGCAGATATTAACATACTGTCTAGATGAGGCTGTGTATATTGAGCTGCTGATTTTAATCTTTGTTCATGGGATATTGGTGTTGCTGGCTATACTGCCCATACAGAAGTTGGTAACCAGCTGCTTTCTTGAATTGCTGAAGTCTTTGGGCTATGAGTACACCCTGACTGCTATCAGGAAGATTTTACTTTCAAAATTTTGACCAGAAGACAGTGAAGGAAAAACAATTCTAATTCTAAGTCAAGATATTGTGTGTCTTGGAGGTGAACTTGAAGGTGATGGTGTTCATATGTATCAGCTGCTATTTTTCCTATAGAGGTTGTAGGTTAGATGAGGAATGAGCCTTGGTGAATTGCTGTTGTGCATCATTTAGATGCTTTACACTTTTGTCTTTGTGCCTCAGTGGTGAAGGGGATGGATATTGAGTGTTGGATGAGTGCTACTAAAGCAAGCAATTTTGTCCTGAATAGTGTTTGTTCTGTATTGTTGGAGTTGCACTCATCCAAGCAAGTAGAGCGTATTCAATCACAATCCTAATTCCTGCCTTATGAGTGTGAAAAAGCTTTGGAGAAATAGTAGATGAGTTACTCGTTAGCCTTTGAGCTGATTGTGTAGTCACAATACTCCATGGCTGACTCAGTTCTGGTCAGTGGTAGACCCCAAGAGGTTGACAGTGAATGCGGCACTGGTAATACCATTAATGTAAGAGGAGAGGGTCAGGCTGAGTTTTGTTTGAGATGGTCATTGCCTGGCACTTCTGAGGCATAAATGTTACTCGTCACTATCTGTCAAACCTTAGATATAGCCCAGGTGCTGCTGCATATGGAAGCAGACTCTTTTGATATCTGATAAGTCACAAATGGTGCTGAACATTGTACATCAACATCCCACTTCTGACTTTATAATGGAGGGAAGATCATTGTTGAAGCATGTCCCAAGCCACTACCCCGGAGAACTCCTACAGTGATGTCCTGGGATGGTGATTGACTTCCATAATCACAACTATTTGTGATAGTTATAATTCTATTCAGTGCAGAGTTTTTTCCTGATTCCCATTGATGCCAGTTTTGCCAGGGATCCTTGATGTCATTCCCTGGCAAATGCTCCCTTAATTTTAAAAGGTCAATCGTTGTTAAAAAAAACATTTGTTTTGTACTCTTCATTGTGCACTAAAGTGGAAAAAGGACTGATTTTAAAAAACACAAAGATTTTGGAAAGAATTATTGTGCGCTTTACAAGCAAGCTACGGATACTCATTGTAATTGGTGTTTACATTGCTGCTTTGTTCAAGCTGTGGAGGAAAGTTGGTTGCAGATGGTCAGATACTGGGGATGTGTACAATACGAGATTTGGCCAACAACAAGTAGTTGCTTGTTTATGGAATGATGACCAGTTGTTGATGACAAACCCTCCCCCCAACTGCCTAACAATAACTATCTTATAGCTAAACAGCTTGAGGGTATGAATGATATGGCCAAAATCTGTAGGCTCTCCACAGTTTAAAAATACCTAAAGTCCAAAGAAATCCAGTTTGTTATCCCATACCAGTTGCAGTAAGCTACGGCTTTTAACTAATGATGAAAAAATTCTGAAATTTGTGGATCAATCATTGTGTGCATCCTGCAAGGAAGTGAAAAACACCAGAAGAGAAAGAGAGATTGAAGAACAGCAAGTCCTGAATGAATGGCGTTGAACTACCTTCCCAGTTTTTCCCTCCAGCTTTAATACCAATATTTTTTTCATCTGTCTCTGTGTTTAGGGACAATGCTATAAGGAACTTAGAGTTGTAGCTACTAATATACTATTAGAGGTCAGTAGCTCATCCCTGTTTTCCTATAGCTAGAATCTAGTTATTTATTTAAAAAAACAGGTTTTCTGTTAACCTGGACGTGAAAGGACATATAAATTGGAGAATTTTACAGACTTAAATCTTTAACTCGTGTGCACACTCCAGGAATTGGAGGGCTTGATTCCACCATGCTATTCCAGTGACTTGGGGTTTCAGTTTTCATTCACTGTTGCAACTGTTGATATCACATAAATGTCTTCCACCTGGATCACTGTTCAGAACTTGTTTTGGATTGCACTTGGTCTGGTTCCTTCCCACTGAGTGTGTGGCCCTGCGAAGAATTGAGAACTCCTAATGCCATTGCTCTCAGGATGAGCAGACACTCAAGTTTGACCCTGAGAACAAGGTAGAAATCGAGAAATCGATGGAAAGGACATCATTCTCACCTCATCTCTAATGTGTGTGCGCACAGGACATGTATGGGTAATGTTCTACGTTGTCAGGTGAATGCTAGAGTTTCATCTCTGCAGCTTGGCTAGCCATTTGTCAAGTTCTGTAGCACAAATCTTTAGCTCTATTACTGGAATCAGAGTCCATATCCTTTGCAGTATTCAGTGCCTTCAGCTGTTGATTGATACCATGTGCAGTGAATTCAGCTCGCTGAAAACTGGCTCTGTGACACTACAGGCATCTGAAACAGGCCTAGATGGATCATCTATTTTGCATTTCTGGTTGAGGAATGTTGTGAATCATTCAGTCTCATATTTTACATTAATGTGCTGGGCTCACCCATCCTTAAAAATGGGAGATATTTATGTTGCCTCATAGTTTAGCTATTTACCACAATTTACGACTAGATGCGGCAGAACTGCAGAGTTTCGATCTGATTTGGTGGTGCAATTGTTTAGTTCCATCTATCACTTGCTGCTTATACTGTTTGGCACACACACACAATCCTGTTTTACTGTTTCACCAGATTGACACTTCAGCTTTTGGTATAAACTGACATGCCCTCCTGCATTCTTCATTGAACTGGGATTGAATATGTGGCTTGATGATGATGGTAGAACGGGTTACAAGACTGCAGATTGTGTTTCAGTATAATTCAGCTGTGAATTCGGCAGTTCGAAGTCTTTAGCAATTATTGCCTTCAGCAAGGCAATAGTGATGAACAACAAATGGAGGGTATCCTCAATGTGAAAGAGGGACTTTGTCTCCACAATAGTGGCCACTCTTTCTGATACTATAATGGACAGATGATCTGCGACAGGTAACTTGTTGAGGACAAGAGCCAAAAGAACTGCAAATGCTGTAAATCAGAAACAAAAACAGAAGCTGCAGGAAAAGCTTAGCTGGCAGTATCTGTGAAGAGAAATCAGAGATAACATTTCAAGTCTAGTGACCTGTTCTGAGGAAGGGATACTGGACCCAAAATGTTAACTCTGATTTCTCTTCAAAGCTGCTGCCAGACTTGCTGACGTTTTCCAGCAAAATCTGTTTTTGTTTTCCATAAGAATGAGGTTAAGTATGTTTTTCTTTCTGGTTGGTTGCCTTATCATCTGCCTCAGACCCATTCTAGCAACTCTGTTCTTTGTATAGAGACAAAAAAGCTGCAGATGCAGGAATCCAGGGTAGACTTGCAGGAGCAAGCCAGACAGCACTGGGAGGTGGGGAAGTTGACATTATGGGTGTAACCCTTCTTCAGGATTGGGAGTGGGTGGAAGGAGAGCTGCAAATAAAGGGGGTGGGGGTGGCAGGGTGATGAGGTGGGGATAGGTGAAGACTGGTAGAGGGTACAACTTGGTTGGCTGATGGGAGGGATGAGTCCGTAGGTGGCTGAGAGGAATGGAAGGGGAGGGGCTAGGAAGGGAGGCAGGGGATGGGAAGGGAGGAAGGTTATTTGAATTTGGAGAATCAATGTTGAATCCTCTACCCAAGCGAAAGATGTGGTGTTGTTTATCCAATTTGCAGTTTGATTCATCGTGGCAATGGAGGAGGCCAAGGACAGTCATGTTGAAAAGGGAGTGGGAAGGGGAGTTAAAATGGGCAGTGACTGGAAGGTCTGTTAGGACCCTATGGGCTCAGCTGAGGTGTTCGGCAAAACGTTCCCTTAGCTTGCGTTTGGTCTCCCTGATGTAGAGAAGACCACATCAGAGAACTGGATACAGTAAACTAGGTTGGTGGTGAAGCAGCTAAACCTCTGTCTCACCTGGGAGGACTTATTGGGGCCCTGAATGGAGGTGAGGTGGGGGGGGGTGTGTGCCAGCAGATTTTGCATCTTTTCTGGTTGCAGGGGTACCTGGGGGTACGATGGGGAGAATGGTGCAAACCAAGGACTGGCTAAGTGAACGGTCCTTGCGGAAGGCAGAGTGGTTGGAGGGGAAGATGTCCTTGGTGGTGGGGTCTTGTTGGAGTTGGTGGAAGTGTTTAAAGATGATGCGGAGACTGGTGGGGTGGTAGGTGACAACAGGGGGGGGGGGGGGGTTCTGTCTTTATTGCATTTGGGATCAGGTGTTTTGGGGGTGGGGGGGGGGGAGGTGGTTTGGAACTTGTAAGCTGACAGGGGCTGTAAAATACAGAATCCTCCAGCTGCCTAGGCATACAAATGTCATTCATCATTTACCCCCATGGGCCCTCTTGTTGCATCTGCAGGCTCTAGTCAGACTGATGTATCCAATACACTCCTGTAAATAGCAAGTTGCTTTTATACAGTACCTTTAACATCATGAAATCTCCTAAGGCATTGCACTGAAGCATAGTTCAGATAAAATTTGACCTTGAACCACATAAAGAAAGTTCCTAATAAAGTTTCTCCAAAGCGACAGGTTGTAAAGATCATCCAAAATTAGGAGGAAAACAGAGAAGTGGAGAGGAATGAATGGTTCCCTATGAAGGAGCAATGCTGATCAGATTGCCACAAAATACCAGCATTTGGAGGAGTGCAGAGATTTAATGATGCTGAAGGAGTTGATGTTAAAACTATTTTAACTTCAAAAACAGTCTATTTTTGTACTATTCATTCCCGCTTTAGCGAAATGTTCATAATCTCTAACTTCAACAGAAATACCATGAGATCAGTATTTTGTTTTATCAAATTCTTCCTCTTTTCTACAGACATCAATGTTTTCTTTAACAATAGCTCTCCTACTGTTCACCGTGTTGGAGATGGCCATCGCGGTTATCGTTGCCTTTTATAACTACAAGAGTTTGTATCAGTTCCAGAATGCTTACACCGTCTTGGTAAGAATACTTTGTACAGAGCATGGGTGAGGGGGGGGGGGGGGGGGGCGGGGGAGAAGAATAAGAACAATAATTAATCAAACGTTGCTAACAAGGCATCAATGAAAAAATTGAGGAGAAGTACCTGTTTAAAATGTATTAATATTAACAGCACAGAAACAAGCAATTTAATGTCAATGCACTGTGCATGTGTCACTGCTCCACATTCGCTTCATTTCACTATTCCTTCATCTCACCCTATCAATATGTCCTTCTTTCCGTTCTCCGTCACATTTCTATCCAGTTTCACCTTAAATTCATCTACAACATTTTCTCCCTGTGGGGGAGAAAATCTCACCATCCTTGATATCAATGGCATTATCATTGCAGAATCTCCCACTGTCAACATCCTCAGGGGTTACCGTTAACCAGAAACTAAACTAAGCCTGCCATATTAATACTGTGGCTGTAAGAGCAGATCAAAGGCTAGAGATTTTGCTGCATGTAACTCATCTCCTGAATCCCCAAAGCCTATCCACCATTTACAAGGCACAAAGCAGGAGCATGATGGAATATTCTCCACTCACCTGGATGAGTGCAGCTCTAACAGCATTCAAAAAGCCTGACACCATACAAGACAAATCAACCCATTTGATTGGCAGCACATCTACAACCTAACCCTAATTTACACTGCTATCACTGAGTGTCAGTGGTAGAGAGAGTGTACCTTCTACAAGGTGCGCTGCAAAAATGCATGATTAGAGTGGTGCTGGAAAGGCACAGCAGATCAGGCAGCATCCGAGGAGCAGGAAAATCAACGTTTCGAGCATCGGGAATGAGACAGGGAGCCTCCAGGGTTGAGAGATAAATGAGAGGGGGGTAGGGCTGGGGAGAAGGTAGCTAAGAGTGCAATAGGTGGATGAAGGTGAGGGTAAAGGTGATAGGTCGGGGAGGAAGGTCTACTCTAACAGCACCTTCCAAATCCTGACTTCTATCACCTAGAAGGGCAATGGCAACAGCTTTGTGGGAATACCAAACCACACACCATTCTGATTCGGAGGTGGATCACCATTCCTTCACTACCGCTGGGTCAAAATCCAGGAAGTCCCTTCCTGACAGCACTGTGGCTGTCCCTAAACCCAAAGGACTGCAGACTTTTGCCAGCACTTATCCAAGGAAGTTAAGGATGGACAATAAATGCCCGCCCAAATGAAGCTCACACTTTATGGATACATTTTTAAAATTCTTGGCCTCCTCCTGAGATCCTCAGCATTACAGATGCCAGTTTGGATAATACAAATGTTATGAGTCCTGACAATATTTCAGCAATATTACTCAAGACATGCCACACTCGAGCCAAGCTGTTTCAGCTATGACACTGACATCAACAAGCCAATGTCAAAAATCGCCAGCTCTGTCCTGTTTATAAAAAGCAGAACAAATCCAACCCTGCAAATTACTGCTACAGTCAACTCCCCATTATCAGGCCTGTTTAGAAGGTGCTATCAAGTAGAATCTGCTCACGGACTGAGATTCTGCCAGGGTCACTCAGCCCCTGACCTCAAACATGAGCAAACGAGGTGAATTTCTGAGGTGAAAGTGAATTCCTTTGACATCGAGCTCACACTTGATCAAGTGTGGCATCAAGGATATGTAATCTAGAGTTAATGAAAATCAGGGTGAAACCTCTCCACTGGTTACAGTCATACATAGCACAAAGGTTGAGGCTTTTAGAAAAGTCAGTCATCTCAGCTCCAGGACACCTCTGCACTTGTGCCTCAAGGTAGATCATTTATAATCAACCTGTTCAGAGATGTTATTACATACATCTGGGGAGCAGTTGGGATTTGAATTCAGGCCTCCTAGCGCAGAGGTTGAGTGGTACAACTAAGACAAAAGTGCATCATTCCTCTCATTACCTGTATACCTCGATCAGGTCACCTCTCTGCCTCTTTCTCTCCAGAGAAATGTCTGAGCTTAATCAACCTCTCTTCGTAAGAAGCCCTCTAGTCCAGGCAGCATCCTGGTAAACCTTCTTTGCACCCTCTCCAAGGCCTCCAAATAATAGGGCGACCAGATTTGGACACAATATTCCAAGTGTGGTCTCACCAGGGACTTGTAGAGCTGCAGCAAAATCTTGCAGTTCTTAAACCCGATCTTCCGTATGCTTTCTTAACAACCCTATCCAATTGGGTAGCAAATTTGAGGGATCTATGCACTTGAACACCCAGATCCCTCTGTTCCTCTGCCAAGAATCCTGTCTTTAATTCTATTCAGCATTTGAGTTCGACCTTCTAAAATGCATCACTTCAGATTTATCTCCAGCTGCTATTTCTCAGCCCATCTCTGCATCCTGTCTATGTAGCATGCAGAAGCCCTCTATACTATCGATGACACCTCCAACCTTTGTGTCATCTGCAAATTTACTAACCCCCCCACCCCTCAACCTCCTCATCCAAGTCATTTATAAAAACTACAAAGAGCAGAGGCTGAAAAACAGAGCCCTGTGGGATACCAGTCACCACTGACCTCCAGGCAGAATACTTTCCATCTACAACCACTCTCTGCCTTCTGACAGCTGAGCAATTCTGAATCCAGACAGCCAAATCTCCCTGTATCTCATATCTCCTGACTTTATGAATAAGCCTACCATGGGGAACCTTATCAAATGCCTTGTGAAGTCCATACGCACCACATCCACTGCTCGACTTTTGTTGATATGTCTTGTCACCTCCTCAAAGAACTCAATAAGATTTGTGAGGCATGACCTTCCCCCTCACAAAGTCATGCTGACTGCCTTTAATCACGCTATGCTTTTCCAAATAGTCATAAGTCCTATTCCTCAGAATTCTTTCCAAAACCTTGCTGACCACAGATGTAAGACTGACTGGTCTGTAATTGCCAGGGATTTCCCTATTATGCTTCTTGAAAAGAGGAACAACATTCGCCTCCCTCCAATCCTCTGATACGACTCCCATGGAGAGTGAGGAAGCAAAGATCTTTGCCAGCAGTTTAGCAACCTCCTTTCTTGCTTTCTGGGATAAATCTGCTCTGGCCCCGGGGACTTATCAATCTTAACGTTTGCCAAACTTTCTGCACATCAACTTCTTCAATCTTAATCTGTTCAAGTCTGTTTTCCAACTCCTCAAAGTTCTCATTCATAACTAGATCCCTTTCCTTAGTGAAAATCAAAGCAAAGAACTCATTTAGGGCTTCCCCTATTTGCTCAGCCTCCACGCAGAAGTTTCCTATGCTATCCCTGACAAGTCCTACCTTCTCCCTGGTCATTCTTTTATTCCTCATGTATGAGTAACATGCCTTTGGGTTCTCCCTAATCCTCCCTGCCATGCCTTTTTCATGCCCTCTCCTGGCTCTCCTCAGTCCATTTCTGTGCTCCTTTCTAGTAAGCCTGTAATCCTCTAAAGTTGTGCTAGATCTTTGCTTCCTCCACCTAACGGAAGCTGCCTTCTTCCTTTTGATGAGAAGCTCCTCTGTTCTTGTCATCCAAGGTTCCTTAATCTTACCCCTTCTTACCTGTCTCAGAGGAATAAATTTATGCATCACTCGCAATACCTGCTCCTTAAACAATCTCCACATGTCTGTTGTGTCCTTTCTGTGGAACAATTGCTCCCAGTCTGTACTTCCCAACTCCTGTCTGATAGCGTCATAATTTCCTTTTCCTCAATTAAATATCTTCCCTCGGTAACTGCTCCTTACCATCTCCAAGGCTACAGTAAATGTGAGGCAGTTGTGGTCACTGTCACCAAAGTGTTCTCCCACTGCGAGATCTGACACTTGTCCTGGCTCATTCCCAAGCACCAAATCCAAAATGGCCTCTCCCCTCGTCGGTCTATATATTGAGTGAGAAAACCCTCCTGAACAAACCTGACAAAAACACCTCCATCCAAACCATCTGCACTAAGGAGGTTCTAGTCAATACTGGAAAGTTGAAGTCACCCATAACAACAATCCTGCTACATCTGCATTTTTCCAGAATCTGCCCACCTATGAGTTCTTCAATCACCCTCTGCTCTTAGGAGGTCTGTAGAAAACCCCCAATGAGATGGCTGCTTCCTTGCTGTTCCTAGCTTCCACTCATACTGACTCAGTAGAGAAACTTTCTTCAACAACCTTCATTTCTATAGCTGTGATGCACTCTCTGTTTAGCAATGCAACACCCCCTCCTCTTTTTTTCACCCACCTGTTCTTTTTAAACGTTCCAAACTCTGGGACATCTTTAGCAACCAGTCCTGCCCCTGTGAAACCTACGTCTCCGTTATGGCCACAACATCATAATCCCAAGTACTGATCCATTCTCTAAATTCATCACTCTTATTTCTGACACTCCTTGCCGTAAAGCACAGACTTTAATCAATCCCTTTGTTTCATCGCGTGAAAAACCTTCCCAATAGATTCACTACATCCTGTCACTGCCCATTCGACAACTACCCCTCCCCTCAGATATGTTGCTCTGTTTCCCACCCCTTTGCCAAACTAGTTTAAACTCTCCCGAACCTCACAGACAAATCTCCCACCCAGGACAGTTGTGCCCCTCCAGTTCAGGTGCAACCCATTCTTCATGTACAGGTCACACCTTCCCCTGAAGGTATCCCAATGGTCTAAGTATTTGAAGCTCTCCCTCCTGCACCAGCCTCACAGCCGCGTGTTAAGCTGCACTCACTGACTGTTCCTCACCTCACTGAGCCGTGACACCAGTAGCAAACCCGAGATCACTATTCTACTCGTCCTGCTCTTCAGCTTCCAGCCTAGCTCCCTGCAGACACTTTCAGATCCTCAATCCCCTTCCTGGCTATATCATTGGTGCCAATGTGTACCACGATTTCTGGCTACTCACCTCCCCACCCCCCACTTCAGAATCCTGTAAATTCAATCGGCAATATCCTGGATCCTGGCACCGGGGAGGCAGCATACCTCTGGAAGTCCTGATCCTGACCACAATATCTCCTGTCAATCCAGCTAACAATTGAGTCCCCTACCACACGTGCTTTTCTATTCTCTCCCCTTCTCTTCTCAGCCACAGTTCCAGAGACCTAACAACTATGGCTTTTCCCCAGTTAGGCTGTCCCCACCAGCAGTATCCAAAACGGTATACTTATTGCTGAGGGGATCCCTGCTCTATCTGTTGGTTCCTGTTCCTCCCCCAACTGTAATCCAGCTGTCCTCATCCTGTGTTTGAGGATTGAGTACCTCCCTGTACATCCTCTCAATTTCTCCCTCAGCCTCCTGGATAATCCACAGTTTATCCAGCTCCAGTTCCCTAACTCGGTTTTCAAGGAGCTGAAAGATGTGGTCAGCAGAGACATGTCTCTCACCTGCTACATTCTGCAGGAGGAACATGCAACTGCCCTATCAGCCATACCCCGACAATCTGAAAGCCGACACAGGACTAAACAAGGAAGAGGTGGAAAGAAAGAAAAAATGAGAAAACCTGAAAACTTACCGAGTTTTCAGACTCTTAGTAAGGTTAGAGGAGGTGAGTGGGAGGGAGACCCTATGGTGTAGGGTCCCAGGTTTAGATCTCACCCAGTTATAAACTTATAATTTATAATTATAAACTTATAAACCTCTATAAAGTCACCCCTCAGCCTCCGACGCTCCAGGGAAGATAGCCCCAGCCTCTTCCTATAGCTCAAATCCTCCAACCCTGGCAACATCCTTGTAAATCTTTTCTGAACCCTTTCAAGTTTCACAACATCTTTCCGATAGGAAGGAGACCAGAATTGCACGCAATATTCCAACAGTGGCCTAACCAATGTCCTGTACATCCACAACATGACCTCCCAACTCTTGTACTCAATACTCTGACCAATAAAGGAAAGCATACCAAACGCCGCCTTCACTAACCTATCCACCTGCAACTCCACTTTCAAGGAGCTATGAACCTGTACTCCAAGGTCTCTTTGTTCAGCAACACTCCCCAGGACCTTACCATTAAGTGTATAAGTCCTGCTAAGATTTGCTTTCCCAAAATGCAGCACCTCGCATTTATCTGAATTAAACTCCATCTGCCACTTCTCAGCCCATTGGTCCATCTGGTCCAGATCCTGTTGTAATCTGATGTAACGCTCTTTGCTGTCCACTACACCTCCAATTTTGGGGTCATCTGCAAACTTACTAACTGTACCTTTTATGCTCGCATCCAAATCATTTATGTAAATGACAAAAAGTAGAGGACCCAGCACTGATCCTTGTGGCACTCCACTGGTCACAGGCCTCCAGTCTGAAAAACAACCCTCCACCACCACCCTCTGTCTTCTACCTTGGAGCCAGTTCTGTATCCAAATGGCTAGTTCTCCCTGTATTCCGTGAGATCTAACCTTGCTCACCAGTCTCCCATGGGGAACCTTTGTCAAACACCTTACTGAAGTCCATATAGATCACATCTACCGCTCTGCCCACATCAATCCTCTTTGTTACTTCTTCAAAAAATTCAATCAAGTTTGTGAGACATGATTTCCCATCTATGTGTTTAGGTTTCCTTGTGTTAGTGATGTCGTTTCCTGTTCTTTTACTCAGAGATTGGTAAATGGGTTCCAAGTCGATGTGTTTGTTGATAGAGTTTGGGTTGGAACACCATGCTTCCAGGAATTTGCGTTTGTGTCTCTGTTTGACTTGTCATGGGATGGATATGAAGTCCCAGTCGAAGTGATGTCCTTCCTCATCTATATGTAAGGATACGAGTGATAGTGGTTCATGTGCTTTTGTGGCTAGTTGACGTTCATGTATCCTGGTGGCTAGTTTTCTGGCTCTTTGTCCAATGTACTGTTTGTTACAGTTCATGCAAGGTATTTTGTAAATGACATTAATCTTGCTTGTTCATTAGTTACAGTTTTAGTGGGTTGGCTACCGTGATGCCAACAGGTCTGAGTGGACTGGCAGTCATTTCTGAGATGTCTTTGATGTAGGGGAGAGTGGCTAGGGTTTCTGGATGTGTTTTGTCTGCTTGTTTGAGAAATCGGCAGACTGTACCCATTCTTTTTGAATATGCTGTATAGGTAATTTTCCTCTTTGTAGTATGACGTAGTAACTAACTTCATAGTAACTAATGCTAATACACCAGTATTCTTAAATACAGATGAGGAAGGAATTTATTTCGACTGAGACAACACATTTATCCTAAGTTAAACCAAACAGAGGCACGCATGAGAATTCCTGGAAGCATGGTATTCCAACTGGAACTCTATCAACAAACACATCGACTTGGACCCCATTTGCCACCCTCTGAGAAAAAGAACAGGAAATAACAGCAACCCAAGGAAACTTAAACACATAAATAGAAAGCAGGTAACAGCACCAGTGCTTCACTGGTTGCTCACTGATGATATTACTTAGATTAGATTAGATTACTTACAGTGTGGAAACAGGCCCTTCGGCCCAACAAGTCCACACCAACCCTCCGAACAGCAATCCACCCAGACCCATTCCCCTACATTTATCCCTTCACCTAACACTACGGGCAATTTAGCATGGCCAAGTCACCTAACCTGCACATCTTTGTGACTGTGGGAGGAAACCGGAGCACCCGGAGGAAACCCACACAGACACGGGGAGAATGTGCAAACTCCACACAGACAGTTGACTGAGGTGGGAGTTTAACCAGAGTCCCTAGCACTCTGAGGCAGCAGTGCTAACCACTGTGGCACCGTGCAGCCCATAGTGTCTCAGGGTTTCAGTTTAAACAAGTTGAAGACAAACTACCAACCCCCCTCCCACGTAATAGAAGAGTACTTCACCATTTTCAACATCAAGAGGGAAGTAAACCATGGACAGATCCCAAAACTGGGTGTTCATGAGGTGCAGTAAGCCATCAGCAGGATTGTATTCAACAACAATATCATAGCCCTGGTACACCTCTCATTCAATGAATATCATCAAACCATGGATAGACATATCAGGAACATTATTGGGAATTCTTTAGAGACCAGGTTTGAACTCTGTTAAAGGGCTACATGCAGATTAAAGCCAACAGAAACAGGAAATAAACCAAAACTAAACAGCTCCACAACCAATAGATCAGACAAGGCTTTGTCATCTGTTAGAGACACAAGAAACTGCAGGTGCTGGAATCCAAAGGAGACAGGCAGGACACTGGAAGAACACAGCAAGCCAGGCAGCATCAGGAGGCGGAGAAATCAACATTTTAGGTATAATCCTTATTCAGATCCTGAAAGAAAGGTTATAACCGATATGTTGACTTCTCCATCTCCTGATGCTGCCTGGCTTGCTTGCTCTTGCAGCCGCCTGCTTGAGACAGAGATATTGTCCAGGAAACAGGATGATGTGTTAAAGTGGTACTAGCAGTCTCCATTAACAGCTGTTGACCCTCCCTGCCAGATCGTTAACAACTCCTTTGTCTGTCCAACTGTTCTTCCCTCCCTTTGGGCTCTTACCCCAACTATCATTTACTTCTTACCCCATCCCCCAACCTATCTTCTGCATAAATATGGTGACGAAACATCTGAAAATGAACCTTTCAGCTCAGCGAGCAAACTTACATCCAGAACCTCTACCTGAGCTACAAACCTTCTCAAAACTTGCTAACATTGCCCATCTGGAGGTATAAGTGGAATTTGGAGTGACATTTCCTTGTAATGTAATGTGACTGAGATCAATACTCTCTCACCAGGCTTTTGCACTGGTACATATCACACGCGTCTGTGCTTTGCTCCTCCTATTTTCCCTCTTCCTGTTCCAAATAGTTGTCATATCTTTTACCCTCTATTCGTTGTTCCTTGGTAATTGGAAACCCACTTTGTTTCCTTGTCCTATTCTCAGTTCCTCAAAATCATCCCTCTTCCGATCTATTAACTTGGTTTTCAATATAATTCTGACCTTCTTTATCACATTTTAAAGTGCACTAGTGACTGAAGGGTGACTTTATAGAGGTTTATAAATTCACGAGGGGCATGGATAGGGTAAACAGACAAGTTAATTTCCCTGGGATGGGGGTATCCAGAACAGAGGGCAAAGATTCAGGGCAAGAGATGGGAAGATTTAA
Source organism: Hemiscyllium ocellatum (assembly GCF_020745735.1). Lineage (NCBI taxonomy): Eukaryota > Metazoa > Chordata > Chondrichthyes > Orectolobiformes > Hemiscylliidae > Hemiscyllium > Hemiscyllium ocellatum. The sequence continues at coordinate 23,199,218 of NC_083440.1, read as the reverse complement.
AAGGGACCTTTCAAAAAGAGGGTGGTGTGTGTATGGAATGAGCTGCCAGAGGAAGTGGTGGAGGCTGGTACAATTACAACATTTAAAAGGCATCTGGATGGGTATATAAATAGGGAAGGGTTTAGAGGGATATGGGCCGGGTGCTGGCACATGGGACTAGCTTAGATTGGGACATCTGGGCGGCATGGACAAGTTGGATCGAAGGGTCAGTTTCCGTGCTGTACATCTCTATGACTATGTTCTAATATCAACAACATGCCACATAAAAATACACTTGTTCATATCTTCCTCTGGATCTTTTGGCAATCATCTTAGATCTGCATCTTCTGGTTACCATTGGAAATAGTTTCTCTTTATTTACTGTATTTAAACCTCTCATGGGTTTGAACTCCTCTTGAATCTCATGTTTCAATTCTGATAGGGATTTGTAAATCAAAATGATTACATTTACCACATGATTCACAGATGGAGAAGTTACCAACACGATTTCATTTTATTTAAACTTTTACTTTGTTACATTCCAACTAATCAAGAATTAATTTGCAAATCCCCAATTCGTACAAATTACAATTGTCCACAGTCTTTATTTTATCTTTCATTCTATCTCACTGCCTGTAAAGTTCTGGGTTCGGACCGTGTCTGTGGACTGACTGATCAGGTGTTACACAGTTTGCAATTATCTAAAGTGAAATTTAACTCTCTGCATTGCTTCTGAAACATTTTTGAGGAATGTTTGAGTGATGGAAAAGTCCTTTAAGTCTGAAACCCATGTCTCAATGTATTTTGTTCTTTTTTTAAAAACAGCATGATGTCATTGCAAAGCATCCAAGCCATTCCAGAGGAGTGCAGACTACATTTTAGAAACATAGTTTGTTCATTGGTGAATGTACTTTGGGAAGTGGTACAGGATTTATTCTGGGACAGCAAGGCAGAATGCTTGAATTCTGTTGCATGTATCACTGCTACACAATCCATTACTCAATCATTGTGGGTTCGAAATGAACTGACTGAGGACTCTGCTCTCTGAATGGTTCATGAGCTTATCCTGTTAAGCTTTTCCCAAATATTTGGGAAGATGGTGTTTCCCACCCACACTGCTCTGGAGGAGTTCTTGCAGGATTGTGTTTTGGATATGGTGAGGTTGGAGCAACATATAAATCTTCAAATTGCTACGAATTAAATGTATATGAAGAGATTGCATATCAATAAGGAAAAGAAAAACTTTCCTCGTACAGAGAAGAAGCTCATCAGAAAGACTTAGTGTACAGAGTGTTACACAGTAATAATTCTTGTTAAATGGTGCAATTGACAGGAAGGAGAAGACTGAGCAGTTAGATTCCAATTAGTGAAAACTGCAGCATATGACATACATTAAATCCCTTTCACTGTCACGAGGTCCAACGGATTAGTTTGCAAGTTAATTTTTGGCACTAGAATGCAAGCTGTTATTGCAACAACAAGGCAGAGTGCCTGAATATTTCTCTCAATTGCCAATTGGATCACTCCATTTCATACTAGCTTCTAATTTTGTGTGCATCTTGCTTTTTTAAATTGTTGTAATGTTACAATTTCAATAAATCTTTTATCTGGCTGTGGAATTTAAAGCACATGAATCTCATTCTTTAAAAAAATGAATACATAGGATGTGGATGTCACTAGCTAGGCAAACTTTTATGGCCCATCCCCAATTGCCCAGAAAGCAGTTAGGAGTCAACCACATTGCTGTGGGTCTGGAGTCACGTATAGGTCAGACAAGACAAGAATGGCAGATTTCCTTACCTAAAGGACATGGGTGAACCAGGTAGGTTTACCTTGACAATGTACAATGGTCATCGTTAAACTCTTATTTTCAGATTATTATTGAATTCAAATTCTACCATCTGTCATGGGTGCCCAGAATACTGCCTGGGTCCCTGGACTAATAGTCAAGAGTGTGGTGCTGGAAAAGCACAACAGGTCAGGCAACATCCAAGGAGCAGGAGAATTGATGTTTCAGACACAAGCTGTTCATCAAGATTCTTGATGAAGGGCTTACACCTGAAACGTTGATTCTCTGGCTCCTTGGACGCTGCCTGACCTGTTGTGCTTTTCCAGCACCACATCCTCGATGCTGATCTCCAGCATTTGAAATCCTCACTTTCTCCTCTCTGGATTAATAGCCAAGCAATAATACCATTAGGGCATTATCTATCTAAATTTATCATTTCTGGGCACTGTAGAACAATGAAAGAGCCAGGAAGAATGAATGCACAGTTGGTATCAACAGGACATCCTCAAAGAAATCCAGAGGTGTGACATCCATTTCATTCATAAATGCAATCATAAATTCTATCCATCAATTTGGTAGTCATGTGACAACACTGGTAAAATCTGCCCATGCGTATGTCAAAAAAAATTAAAATTTTCCTACATTTAATGAAGATGTTAGAAACTAATGTTTGAATTCTAATCTCCCTTTAAATCTCCTTACGTACATACAAAATACAATGGTGTTATGGAGAGAATTCAACATTACCTGTCAAAAGCATTTGCTGAAATTATTCTCTAACATCTACAAGTGTTCTCAGTCAGGTGTCTATGGAGCTTATAGTTATGTGTATATGGTCCAATATCGAGGATAGAAGATATTCCCAATCTAGTGTTTACAGTAGAAGTCTGGTAGTATTCGAGGTCTGATATCCTGTAAGATATTCAATAAATGGGTTTTGTAGTCTTGTATCACAAAGTGTATTTGCAGTCAGGCCGCTTTAAATATGTGGACAGGTCAGTTTGTTCAGATGGCTGGTCAACTGGTTTGCAATGCAGCATGCTGCCAACAGTATGGGTTCAATTCCTACACTGGCTGAGGTTACTCTAAAGGTTCCACCTTCTCTGCCTCACCTGAGGTCTGGTGACCCTCAGATTAAATCACAATCAGTTATCTCTTTCTAATGAGAGCAGCCCGAAAACAGGCTGGGGCTGTTTTCCCTGGAGCGACGAGGCTGAGGGGTGACCTTAAAGGTTTACAAAATCATGAGGGGCATAGATAAGGTAAAGAGGCAAAGTCTTTTACCTGGGGTCGGGGAGTCCAAAACTAGAGGGGCATAGGTTTAGGGTTAGAGAGGAAAAGATATAAAAAAGACCTAAGGGGCAACGTTTTCATACAGTGTGTGGAATGAGCTGTCAGAGGATGTGGTGGAGGCTGGTACAATTACAACATTTAAGAGGCATTTGGATGGGTAAAGAATAGGAAGAGTTTGGAGGGATATGGGTTGGGTGCTGGCAGGTGGGACTAGATTGGTTTGGGATATCTGGGTCAGCATGGACGGGTTGGACCGAAGGGTCTGTTTCCATGCTGTATCTCTCTATGACTGCTAGGACTTGGTTTAAATGTGTTCGCAGACTACTAGCAATAAAAGAGGTTTAATTTGAGGCGTCTACCAAGTAATCTCCAGCCCACCACAAATCCAGTTCTCTTCTAATCTGTAAAATCTCCTGTCTGTAAGCTTCTCTCGTCCTGCAACTCTTTGACATCTTTGCATTCCTAATGCTAAATATTTATCTAAGCCCTAATCAATGCACAACCTGATCCTTAAACCTTTACACATTTTCCTATTGATAGAGTTCACCAAGTGTTACTGTTTTCACCATATATTTTGGTTAGCTTGCCCAAAAGGCTGTTTGTGTGTCTTGGTGTCAAAATGCTCTATGAGGCCAGAAACAGAAGAATAGAGATATCCTGGAAGGAGCGTGAGGCAATGCCATGCCTCACAGCGGCAGTGAGCTGGAAATCAAACCTCACTATTCCTGAAGTCATCACAAAAGGTAAAAATGTTATTAAAGTATGCAGAATTCCACAATTTACCCATCTTTTCTGTTTCTATACTTAGAATGACTATTTATTACAAATAAACAGATTCTTGCTACAGGTAAATGATTATCAACATATAATAATATTGGTTAAAGTTCTAATCTTTCAAATCACCCTTACATACATAGACAAAATACATTGGTGTTAAGAGTGGTGGGAATTCAACATTACCTGCCTACAGCATTTGCTGAAATTATTCTTTTGGCTTGCTGCTCCTTAATCTCTGTTTTCCAAGTACTTGCATTTGCTTACAGTCGCTTTCATCAAACTTCAGACACAACCTCCCTTTTCCAGGTGTCAGAAGTCTGGTACCTGATTGTTCATACTCGCTTCAGTTAAAAAACACACAACACCAGGTTATAGTCCAACAGGTTTAACTGAAAGCACCAGCTTTCGGAGCGCCGCTCCTTCATCAGGTGGTTCATACTCACAACGTGTTCAGTTACCCGAGAGTTGCTGGCAGACAGGGGGCCTTTGTGTTTGACAGCTGGTCACCTCCACAGATCGATCAGCTGAATCTCCATTTGCACACACTAACTGGCTCCAACTTGTTTAATCTAATCTCTGCTCACTTGTTTAACAAGCAATGAAGAAAGTGTCACTAGATCACAGAACCTACATAGATTGTTGGGAGGCTGCTTTTAAAAAAATGTTAACAACCTTTCCACTGTCTTTAAAACAACCCCTTTTCCAAATCAGCCCACTATCAGAAATATGGAAAAAAAATAACAGGAAAGAAAACAACTCCACGATATCTACTCTTTTCATAGCTCTTATATTTGACTTGTAATTTCATTTTTAAGTAGTCTATTAAACTGTAGGTTAACCATTGTTTTGAGCCTTTAGTATCTACCATAGACTTCCTTCCCACCCCCACAATCCCTTACAACTTGTTAGAAACAAAATTCAATAAAATTTAGACGAGACCACCAAAGCTGGAAACGACAATTTATTCTACAATCTTGCAAGACAGGACCCCAATTGCAGAAAACAATTGAAGTGATGATTATTCAAACTATTACACAGTTATACTTTTGAGCTGTGTGAGGTCACCTCTTCTGATCCCTACATTACCCAATCTCTCTCACTATTTCCCCTCTGCCCATCTATGCTCCATGCCCATTGCCCCCTTCCTTCCAAGTTGGCAATTTCCCCCTTTGCCTGTGCTGTCATAAGGCTAAACTCTTATCTCAATGTTCCCCTTTGTAACTTATTTCGTTGTCCATAGGTACATTCCATTCTTGTACATGCATCTTAACAATGTATCTTTTTTGTGCTTCGCTTATATGTTTTAGTAATCTTAGCTTTTTGCTGAAACTGTTGTTTTAAACATTATAATAAAAGGATTTTTTAAATAAATCTACATTAAAGTTAGTAATTAATTATCCAAAATTATGCCCTGAAAAGTAGAGATACTCTTCCCTAGATACCTGCAGAGTTAATAGTTCTCTTGCTGTACCCCTTTTCTGTATGCTTTTTCTATCTCTGCAAAAACAACACTTTTCCCCATTTCTAACAACTTCCCCTTTTCTTTTCTTTTACCATTTGTTGTTTTTACTATTTTTTTTTCTGCCCTCTTTTGCCGAGGTTCACAATCTTGCCATTTCTGTCCTTCTAAGTCTGTCTTTTTCAAACTCTAGGAGTAATCTGCTCCTCTCTCTTTCTTGCGCTTGTGCTATTGTCATGACCATTATCGACTGTTGTCGTCCCAAAGGCATTACCAGCTTAGTCATTGTCCATTTTAACACATTAAATCCTATCAGTAGACCTACAATTATTAGTAATACATAAATGCCTAAATTAACTAACTGTTTTCCCCAACCGGTCAGTCCCTAGTCATCCCATCTCCATCTCTCATCTTTTGCTTATCTTTCTCTTTACTATTTCTGCCTTATCTTCCACTATGGAAGAGGTGGCTGGGATGAAGGTGCAGCATTCCTTACCAATCAGAGCACAGGTTCCCCCTTTTTCAGCCAAAAGATAGTCTAAAGCCATTCGATTCTGTAAAGCTGTTAGTCTTGTTGCAATCATTTCGGTGGTTATGGCCGATATTTGGCATTGAGTTTCTCCCATTGCGCTGGTAATATCATTCATTAAATTTTCAAGGGCAGCAGCCAGTTTCTGTATTTCTACCCCTGCCCTTGCAGTGCCGTAACTGTGGGGTAGTGTCCACAGCAGACAGTCCCCTTCAGAGACCTCTCGGGTCTTACGCCTTATTCCCCCTCCTTTCTCAGGTTGGGATCATGTTTTTCTATTTGGAGGTGAGGGATGAGATAAGCAAGGTAACAGCAACTACTCCAGCCTTTCTGGTTTTGAGGCAGTGTTTCATCAACTTCATAACAGGCATGTATTTCTATACATTCAATCACATGAACATATTTTTCCCCAGGAATAAATGGACAGGCCTTCAGATCGCATATCCAATATGTTCTGTTTAATATTCGAGGGGGTGGTTGTGGCAGTAGCTTGGCTGGTGTAGATACAAGATGATTTTCCTAATTGGAAGGGTGCGGCGTCATTTTGATTACAGAAACAGGTGGTATTCACTGTTCCTTTCGGTGGGGAAATTCTGATGCTATCGATAACACCCTGAGTTTTTGGGGCTGGCCTTGGGAACCATCCCGCAAAGTTACATTTGCTCCTTTCAGATTCCCACTTTGTTTATTTGAACCCAAGTCAAATTGTTGTATATCGTACACTTCTTTTTTAGTGAGCAGTATTACTGAGGTGGGGATCCCAGATTCACCATGGTGTGGAATTTCTGCACAGACCCAACAGTTGGCAAGTCCCTCTTGTTTAGCATAATTTTGGCATAGTGTAGTGAAATGATTTTTCCCATTTCCTTGAATAGTTAGTACTATTAACGTTACAATACTATACTTGTACCCTCCCATCTCTGAACCCTGCCTATCACCCTATCTTAATCTTTTAAGCGCCAGGAAGAGGTGAGTCCACGCAACCCTTACAATTAATACAATATATATCATCAAATATTAAAAGAGTCTTTAATCTTAGTTCATTCCCTCTTTGCTGAAAATGTGTTGCTGGAAAAGCGCAGCAGGTCAGGCAGCATTCAAGGAGCAGGAGAATCGACGTTTCGGGCACGAGCCTTTGACGCGAGTGTGGTGACTCCACCCTTTCTCAGCAGTTCGGATAGCTGTCTCAGTAGTCAGGAGGGTTAGGAAAGGTCCCTCCCAGCTCGGGTGCAGTTTGGTATCTTTCCAAGTCTTGATCAGGACCCAGTCACCCGGCCGTATCCGATGTGCTGCGAACTCGAGTGGTGGTGTCTGTACCAACAGGCCTTTATTCCTAAGAATAGATAGTGAAGAGCCAAGTGCCACAATATAATTTTTCAAAAACTTGTCATTAAATTCAGCTATAGGCACCTCTCCTTTCCCTCCATGAATGGTAGCCCAAACATCATTTCATAAGAAGAAATGTCGCCCCTTGGGGCAGTCCGAATACATCATAGTACAATAGGTAAACATTTAGTCCATGGTAATCGAGTCTCTAGGACTAGCTTAGATAACTGCTTCTTTATGGTCTGATTCATTCGTTCCACCTGCCCAGAGGAGGGTGGGTCCAAGGGGTGTGGAATTCCCAAGAGATCTCTAACCTTGCCATTACTTCTTGTAGGATGTTGGAAGTAAAATGGCTACCTTGATCTGAATCTATACTTTCTACTATTCCATATCGTGGGATGATATGTTCAAGGAGGGTTTTCCCCACTCCTTTTGAGGTGGCTGATGACATTGGGAAAGCCTCCACCCACCCGGTTAAGTGGTCTACTGAGACCAACAGGCACTTCTGTTTTCCTACTGGGGGTAGTTCGGTATAATCCACCTGTATACTTTGGAAGGGTCTCACTCCTGGGTTCCTTCCTCCTTTGAGCTCTTCCCTTATTATTTTCTTATTGATCTTTTGACAAGTTATGCATCCTGCACATATCTGTTTTGCCAACTTATGTATTCCCTCACATCCTTATTTCCTCAATACTATGTCACACATGGATTGTGAGACCCAATGGCTACCCTGGTGTAAGGTGGCCAAAATATTTCTCATGACTGATTTACTCAGCAATTCCCTCCCATCAGGGAGAATCCATTTCCCTTCAGTTGTCTTTGTGGCTCCTATTTCTTGGAACTCTTTTTCCTCCTCTTCCATGTGTACGGGGTTCACGGGAGAAGATTCAATTAGGGGTATAAGAACCTGTATCCTTGTTACTGTACGGTTCATAGCTGCCTCTGGCTATTTCGTCTGCTAGTCTGTTTCCCTTTGCTTCTAGACTGCTCCCCTTCTGATGTCCAGCTATGTGGACTATAGTTATTTCTCGTGGTAATTTCAAACTTTTTAATACTTGTCCTATTAACTCTTCATGTACTAACTCCTTTCCCCAACTATTGATTAGGTCCCGATCTTGTCATATCTTTCTGAAGGTATGGACTACTCCGTAAGCATATTTAGAATCAGTGTAAATTGTCCCATCCCGATTCTCTAAGTGTTTTAAAGCTTGATTTAATGTGTACAATTCACAGGTCTGGGCTGACCATGTGTTAGGCAGCTGGTCTGCCTCCACTGTTTGGTTTTTGTTACCGTCCACTACTGCATATCCATTGTGTCTTTTTCCTTCCATTACTCTCGATGATCCATCTATAAACAATCTATCCCCGTCGTGTAAAGGTAGATCTCTCAGGTCCTGTCTAACTTTGGTTTGATACTCTATGAAATCTAAACAGTCATGTTCTAATTCTCGTTTATCTAGAGGTTCTCCCTTCCATAAGAAGGTAGCTGGGTTTAGACAGGTGTCTTGCTAATATCAGGTCATCTTTTTCCATCAGGATGGCCTCATATTTTAAAATTCGTGAATCTGTTAACCATCTCCCTGCCTTTTGGTTTAACACAGTTCTAACTTGATGGGGGGGGGGGGGGGGGGGTACTAATTACTAGTGCTCCTCCAAAAGTGAGTTTCTGGCTTTCTTCTACCAATATGGCAGTTGCTGCAACTGCCTGTAAGACATTCAGGCCACCCCCTTGAAACAGGGTCCAGGATTTTGGACAGGAAGGCTATGGGCCTGTTTCTTCCCTCCCCCTTTCTGGGTTAACACTCCTAAAGCTGCTCCATCGTTTATTGTCACAAAAAGGTGAAATGGTTTTTCTAGGGAAGGAAGGGCCAATACTGGAGCTTGTGTTAAACTACGCTTCAATTCAAGTAACCCTTCCTTTTCCTCTTCTGTCCAGTATAGTTTTTCGTGTTCTGATTCTGTCAGTTTGTAATATAACCCTTTCGTTTTCTGGGCATAGGCTTCTATCCATAATCTGCAATAACCCGTCAGCCCCAGGAACCTTCGTAATTCTCGTTTGGTGTTCGGGAGGGGCAGTTCTACTATCCCTTGAATTCTTTTGGGGTTAATGCGTCTAATTCCCTCTCTAATAAGGTGTCCTAAGTATTTTACTTTTTCTACATATTGCAATTTACTTTTGGATACCCTTAAACCCTGTTGCTCTAGGAAATTCAACAATCCATTGGTGGTTGAACTTACATCGTTTCTTTTTTTTGTCCTGACACTAGTAGATCATCCACCTATTGTAACAGTGACGTTTCCCGAGGCATTTTATGTTGTTCCAGGATTTCTTCCAGTACTTGCCCTGATGCTGGGTCAAAATCCTGGAATTCCTTTCCCAACGGCATTGTGGGTCAACCCACAGTAGGCGGCAGTGGTTCAAGAAGGCAGTTCACCGCCACCTTCTAAGGGGCAACTAGGAATGGGCAATAAATGCTGGTCGGCCAGCGATGACCACATCCCACTAATGAATAAATTTTAAAAAAACCTTGACATTTCTGGACCAGATCCACCTCTGACCCCAAGCGTTAGGTCAGCTCACACCGATCTAATAGAAAATTATTCCCTCCCATTAATCCCCAAATATGACCCTTCTCTTCCCCTCAACAACCAATGGTTCCAATACTTAAATCTGCTACAAAATCAAAATTTCCTGGAGAAACTCAACAGGGGTCCGGTGATCCGATATGATTTGATTTATTTTGTTGTCAGGTGTATGTAAGTACAGTGAATAGATTTGTTCAGAGCCCTTTCCACCCAAACTTGACCATTCAGCTCCACATATGACCCTTGACCCCGCCATCAATCAAGTGGCAAAGGGGGGGAACGTGGGCATAGGGCGGTCACGTGACCCGCGGCCACGCCTGCGCCTTCTGCACCACGCGCGGCGTTCCCCCGGAGCGCCTATCGACGTCACTGAGGACGGCCAGCAAAACTGCACATGCGCAGTGGGCGAAAAAAGGACCACGGCCCGCCCTGCGCATGTGCACCCCCGTCCCGGGGAGGCCACGTGGGCGGCGGTTGAGCGCGGGCTTTTTCAAACTCCAACCGTGGCGCCTCCTTTTCCCACCCCCCCACCAATACCCGGGCCGGGCGGAGCGGAGTTCTATCGTCCCCCTCCCCCGCGCGCGCGCACACACACAGACGGAGAGAGCCCGGGAATTTATAGGATAACAGACGACGGTGAGAGTGAACGGGAAGGACAAGGGGGAGGGGGGAAGGTGGGGTTGAGGAACGGTCGCCGATTGGGAGTCGGCCGTTGGGGGCGGGGAGGGCCGGGCCGTGGTGCGCCTGCGTGCTCCCCTCGCGTTCACCCTGCCCGGTCCGCGTCGGGGCGTTTCAACCCCGCCCCCTCCCTCTGTGACGTCGTCGGGGAGGCGGAGCGGGGCTGACCTAGAGGATGGGCGACCCTAGTGGACAGAGCTGGAAGTGCAGCCAGTGTGCCCTCCCACCCCACTCCCCTCCAGCACCAAGCTTCCTGGCCAAGGGGGCTCATTGTGTGCCTCCCTCCTCCCTCCGGGCACCGACTGACCACAGCCGTCTACTGCAAACCCACCGCCGCCCACCCCCCACCGCGGCTACCGAGACTATGCCTCCTCCCGACCCACCCACATTGAGAATTGCCCACAGTGTTAGGTGCATTAGTCAGAGCTAAATATAGGGAAGGGAAATGGGACTGGGTGTGTTACTCTTCAGACGCTCGGTGTGGACATGTCGGTCCGAAGGACCTGTTTCCATACTGCAGTGAATCTTAAAAAAGAATTCCCCTACCCCCCCCCAGTCCCAAGTCTCCAACTCAGCACCACCCTCCAGACCTATCCATCACCCCCCACCAACCTATCACCTTCTCCCTCACCTTCATCCACCTATCGCTGTCTCAGCTATCTCTCCCACCAACCCCACCCCCCTCCCATTTATCTCTCAGCCCTAACCCACAAGCCTCGTTCCTGATGAAGGGCTTATGCTCCTTGGATACTGCCTGACCTGCTGCGCTTTTCCAGCAACACACTCTCAACTCTGATCTCCAGCATCTGCAGACCTCACTTTCTCCTTATGTTTGCACAGGGATGCCTCAGTCCCTCTGTACTGCAGCTTTCTGCTGCATTTTCCCCACTTAAATAATATTCAGCTCCTCTCTTCTTCCTTCTAAGGTGCAAATGCCCATATTTTCCCACAGTATATTCCACCTGCTAGGTTTTTGCCCATGCAGTTAATCTGTCTGTCCCCGTCTGTAGACTCTTTGTATCATCCTCACCAGGTGCCTTCCTCACGTATTTCTGTGTCATTCACAAGCTTGGTAATAACGCACTTATTCCATTGTCCAAATAAGTATATATTGTAAATAAACGTGGCCCCAGCACCGATCCCTGTGACACACACTGGTTAAAAATGCCTGCTTTTCCCAACTTTTTGTCTTCGATCAGTTCGCCAAGCCCCCATTCGTGCTAATATACTACCCCACGGTATCTTATTAAGTATCCTTATGTGCACACCCTTATCAAAAACATAAGTGGCAGTTTTCCAGTTTTCTCAGGCTTTTCCAGACCCTGAGGATTCTTGGAAAATTATCTTTGTAGAAGTTTCCCTGATTATCTGAGGATGCATCCTGTCAGACCTCGGGTTCTTATCAATCTTCAGCCTCACTAGTTAACCGTGTACTTTTTCTCTCGTGATAGTTATTGTATTTATATTCCTACTTTTGCTCCTTGATGTTGTATGTTTGGAATGTTCGTGTTTCCTGACATGAAGACTGATGCAAGGTATTTATTCAGCTCCTTTACTGTTTCCCGAGACTCGTTATTATTTCCTTCGCCTCATCCTCTCAGGAACCTTTGTTCACGCGGGACATAGAACAATAAAACACAGAACAGGCCCTTCGGCTCTCGATGTTGCGCTGACCTGTGAACTATTCTCAGCTCGTCCCCCTACACTATCCCAAAATCATCCATGTGTTTATCCAAGGATTGTTTAAATCTCCCTAACGTGGCTGAGTTAACTGCATTGGCAGGTAGGGCAATTCACGCCCTTACCGCTCTCTGAGTAAAGAACCTGCCTCTGACATCTGTCTTAAATCTATCACCCCTCAACTTGCAGCTATGCCCCCTCGTACAAGCTGACGTCATCATCCAAGGGAAAAGACTCCCACTGTCTAATCCTCTCATCATCTGTATGTCTCTATCAAATCCCCTTTTAGCCTTCTTCTTTCCAATGAGAACAGACCCAAGTCCCCCAACCTTTCCTCATAGGACCTTCCCTCCAGACCAGGCAACATCCTGGTAAATCTCCCCTGCACCTTTTCCAATCCTTCCACATCCTTCCTGAAATATGGGGACCAGAACTGCACACAATATTCCACATTGTTCACTCACTCTTCCTTTTTAAATATTTTAAGACATGTTCACTGATTATTTTATATTACTTGCTAGCTTACCCTCACCCTTATTTTATATATCCCCCATCCTTATTATTCCCTTGGCCATCTTTTGTTGTATTTTTACAATTTTCCCAATTCTTGGTTTACGATCAATCTATGTGTTTTCCTTCTTTCATCTGAAGCCATCCTTTGTTAACACTGGTTGGTTTATCCCCTTCCCAGATACGGTATGTCCAAGGCACGGGTGGAGATTGCAGGGTCTTTAATATTCTTTTCAAATCCTCTCTGGCCACAAGAGACTGGAGGGTTGATGTAGTCCCATTATCTGGGATGGATGTTAGGGGTAACCCAGAAAACCACAGGCCAGTGAACACAACATCTGTCATGGAGAAACTTGAAAAAAATACTCTGAGGGGCAGAAGAAACCTCCACTTGGACGTTATCAAGGGGATATCATCTCAAATAAATTTGACTAAATTCTGAGGAGGTGAATAGGGAGATGAGAGTTGAGAGTGTGGTGCCGGAAAAGCAGGGTCAGGCAGCATCCAAGGAAAGTCGATGTTTTGGGCTGGAGCCCTTCACGTTCCTGATGAAGGGCTCTTGCCCGAAACGTTGATTCTCCTGCTCCTTGGATGCTGCCTGACCTGCTGTACTTTTCCAGCAACTCTCTCTCAACTCTGAGCTCCAGCATCTGCAGACTACACTGTCTCCTCCATGTAGTGTGAGGGTAGTGAATTTGGTATCGTTTGTATAAACTTCAGTAATGCCTGTGACAAGATCACTCATCAGGGGCTGGTTAAGAAGCTGAGAGCTCACAGCATCCAGAGGGATTGGGCAAATTGGATCCAAACTTGTCATGGTGGCAGGAGGCAGAGAGTGATGGTCAAACAGCACATGCTGATTGTACAATGAGCCACGGGGTTCATTATTGGGTCCAATGCTGTTTATTGTGTACATTAACGATCTTAACATAAAAGTAGGGGTAGTTACAGGAATGAGACCAAAAATTGGTGAGATGGTAAATAGTGAGGACAAACGCTTTAGACTACAGGACAATATAGACGCCACTTCAGATGGGCTGGACAGTCGCAAATAAAGTGAATCTTGAAAAGTGAGAGGTGAAGCATTTTGGGAGTACTAACAAGGCAAGGGAGTATATGTGAATGATAGAACCCCTAGGCAGTGCAGGGGATCAGACAGACCTTGGTCTGCATGTCCATTAATCCTTGAAGGTATCAAGCCAAGTGCACAATTTGTTAAGAAACGTATGGGAGAATTGCCTTGAGTCAAGGCATTGAATACAAAGGTTCGGAGGTTTGATGGAACGTTATATGACATTAGTTTGGCCACAGCTGGAGTACGATGTGCCATTCTGGTCACCACTTTTCAACCAACATCACTTTGCAGTGCCACCTTCACGGCTTGTAATGTCTCCTGGATCGGGAACACAGAAAGCTGGCTTTCCAAACCACAGTCCAAAGGTGTGTAGGTTAGGGTGGACTGGCCGTGGTATATTGTCCCATAGTGTTCAGGGATGTGCAGGTTAGGGTGGACTGGCCGTGGTATATTGTCCCATAGTGTTCAGGGATGTGTAGGTTAGGGTGGACTGGCCGTGGTATATTGTCCCATAGTGTTCAGGGATGTGTAGGTTAGGGTGGACTGGCCGTGGTATATTGTCCCATAGTGTTCAGGGATGTGTAGGTTAGGGTGGATTGCCGTGCTAAATTGTCCCACAGTGTTCAGGGATGTGTAGGTTAGGGTGGATTGGCCGTGGTATATTGTCCCATAGTGTTCAGGGATGTGCAGGTTAGGGTGGATTGGCCGTGGTATATTGTCCCATAGTGTTCAGGGATGTGTAGGTTAGGGTGGATTGGCCGTGCTAAATTGTCCCATAGTGTTCAGGGATGTGTAGGTTAGGGTGGATTGGCCGTGGTATATTGTCCCATAGTGTTCAGGGATGTGTAGGTTAGGGTGGATTGGCCTTGCTAAATTGTCCCATAGTGTTCAGGGATGTGTAGGTTAGGGTGGATTGGCCGTGCTAAATTGTCCCACAGTGTTCAGGGATGTGTAGGTTAGGGTGGACTGGCCGTGGTATATTGTCCCATAGTGTTCAGGGATGTGTAGGTTAGGGTGGATTGCCCGAGCTATATTGTCCCATAGTGTTTAGGGATGTGTAGGTTAGGGTGGACTGGCAGTGCTATATTGTCCCATAGTGTTCAGGGATGTGTAGGTTAGGGTGCATTGGCCGTGCTAAATTGTCCCACAGTGTTCAGGGATGTGTAGGTTAGGGTGGATTGGCCGTGCTAAATTGTCCCATAGTGTTCAGGGATGTGTAGGTTAGGGTGGATTGGCCGTGCTAAATTGTGCCACAGTGTTCAGGGATGTGTAGGTTAGGGTGGATTGGCTGTGGTATATTGTCCCATAGTGATCAGGGATGTGTAGGTTCGGGTGGATTGGGGTTAGGTGAGGTTCAGGGGTGTGTAGGTTAGCTGCATTATTCAGGGGTAAATATGCGATAATCGGGGAATGGTTCCAGGTAGATTACTCTTCGGAGGGTCGTTGTGTACTTGTTGGGCTGAAGGGCCTGTTTCCACACTGTAGGGATTGTATAAAAGATATTTAGAAAAAAATATGGTGATGAATAATGGATTCCCCAGCACAATCCCATGTGGGATACCTCCCTGTGAAACAGAAGACCTGTACATTATTCCTCTGTAACAGGCTGGGGAAGGGGATGAAGCAGCTCCTCCTTTTCCAACGTAACAGGTTGGGGAAAGGGATGAATGGCCTACTCTTGTTCCCATGTAGCAGGCTGGACAAATGGGCTTCCTTTTCCAAATGTGGGCAAAATGCAAAATCCAAAAATGTTGGTCTGAGTTTTTTTGAGAGCATGGTGGGAATGCGGAATTCACCCCTTGTGTTAAATGAGGCCAAAGTGGAGGGTGGTTGGATCCAGGCAGAGTAAGAAATGCAGGGAGGCCTCTGTGAAATGTCAGCACCCCACATCTATCCTGATACCAGAGAGACGGAACTGGACCATTGACACGGCTCTGCTGCTATCTGAATGTTTCATGTATAATGACAGGGATTGCATCCATTGCTCACGTTTTCTCCACTTTTGTCTGTTGCAGTCCATGTGAGCTTCCAGACAGACTGAACCAGCCATGTCGTCGAAAGGTTTAAGTGGAGAGCTGAGTTCCTTAGGAGTAAGAGTCTATTCTCTTCTGTTCAGTTATGTAAGATGTTCTGATGAATCGCATAAAACCTTTCTCTGACTTGTGGATTGTACTCCTCAAAGACCCTCCTGCAATGTCAACTCCAACGTCATCCAAACCATAAAGCCTGATTCCTGCCTCATACCTAAATTCCAATCTCCTGTTACTTCGCAGCCTCACGATCTGGCCTTGCCTCCACATGCATTCACATTAAAACTCCCATTCTGTTTATAAATGCTCGTTTTCCCATCTGCAACCAGCTCTGGCCATATTGGACAAGTTCTGAATGTTTTGGTTCTTAGGTTCTGACCTTTCCTCCCATCTATAAATCCCCTTCCCACTGCCAACAAACCAGTCCTAAACTCTCTTGGCCCTCTCTCGTAGAATTTTCTCTCTTCAGCCTCTGCCTTGCTAGTTATAGTTAAAAAAAATCGCACAACACCAGGTTATAAGCTAACAAGTTTACTTGGAAGCATGCGCTTTCAGAGCGCCGCTCCTTCATCAGGTGGTTGTGGAGACTAAGACCGTAAGACACAGAATTTATAGCAAAAGATCACAGTGTCATGCAACTGAAATGATATATTAAACAAACCTGGATTGTTGTTCAGTCTTTCATCTTTTAGAATGGGTTGCAGGTTTCAGTTCATTAATATGTAAATCCCAGAAGTTCTTTTAAGTTACCTTCTCGAGATAACTTAAGGTTTTATAACAAAAGGTGACATCTCAGCTCAGACAATGTATTAAAGGTGTGGGGTTAGCGTCTGGCTGTATCCCAGTCTTGAGTCAGACTGGTCCTATTTCCAAAGTGGAATTTACAAAATATGACCTGGATTGACTGTCTGCATTGGCTGCCTGCAGACTGTGCATTTAGATCCTGGTCAGCTTTCGACATAAATCACTGATGACAGAATATGGGGTAAAATTTCAGATTTTGCCAAACATGGAAGAGTAGCAAACAGTAAGCATGATTCAGATTGACGTCAATGGGATGTGGGTGAGCGAGCAGAATGGGCAGACAGGCGGTACATAGATTTTAACAGAGATACTACATTTTGGGGGAATTGCTAGGGAGAGGCAGTATTGAGTTAGTGGCTTTGTTCTAAAGAAAGCAATAGTTTTCTGGAAGCTAAAGATGTTAAGGGACATGGGGCGAGGAGTATGGTCCTGCGTTAGCGGACATTATCACTTTGAATGGCAGACTGGGCCCGACAGGCCAAATGGGAGAACGTGAGGACTGCACTTGCTGGAGATCAGAGTTGGAGAGTGTGGTGCTGGAAAAGCACAGCTGGTCAGGCAGCATCCGAGGAGCAGGAGAGTTGTCGTTTCAAACGTGAGCTTTTCATCAGGAATGAGCCAAAAGGCCTACATGTGCTCCTAATTTCTAGGTTTCCACTGGCACACTAACAATGTTGGGGGGGGGGGGGGGGGGCAGGCGGAGGGGGAATTTGACTCAGTGTCACCTGAGGAATGGTGACATCTTCCCAAGTCACAACGGTGCAAGGCTTGGAGGGGAATTTGCAGATGATGATGTTCCTAAGCCTTTGATGTTCTGGGTGGTAGAGGCTGCCTGTGGATATTGAGCAAGTTGATAAGAGAAATAGAAATGGGTGGGACTGAGAAACGAGAAGGGGATGATCAGCTTGATGGAACTTGCTTCTCAGTGGGAAACAGGAGCAAATATGTAAGGAGATCTCAAGTGTCTGTAAGAATAATAGGGTTCTGATGTAGGGATTTTAATGTTCCAAACATCAACCGGGACTGCCAGAGTGTTAAGTGCTTGGGAGGAATTTGTTAAGTGTGTTCAATAAAATTTTCTTTTTAACATGTTGGTGTACCCACTGGAGAAGGAACAAAACTTTACCTTCCCTTGGGAAATCAAGTAGGGAACGTGACTGAGATGTTAGTGGGGGAGCACTCTGGGAGCAGTGATCATAATTCTATTGATCTTACAACACTTATAGAAAAAGATGAAAGTTTAAAGATTCCAACTGGAACAAAACCAACTTTGAGAGTACGAGACAGGCAACTTGAGGTAGGCTGTTCGCAGGTAAGGTTAGGCTGTTCACAGGCAAGGTTAGGCTGTTTACAGGTAAGGTTAGGCTGTTCACAGGTAAGGTTAGGCTGTTCACAGGTAAGGTTAGGCTGTTCACAGGCAAGGTTAGGCTGTTCACAGGTAAGGTTAGGCTGTTCACAGGCAAGGTTAGGCTGTTCACAGGTAAGGTTAGGCTGTTCACAGGCAAGGTTAGGCTGTTCACAGGCAAGGTTAGGCTGTTCGCAGGTAAGGTTAGGCTGTTCACAGGTAAGGTTAGGCTGTTCACAGGCAAGGTTAGGCTGTTCACATGTAAGGTTAGGCTGTTCGCAGGTAAGGTTAGGCTGTTCACAGGCAAGGTTAGGCTGTTCACAGGCAAGGTTAGGCTGTTCACAGGTAAGGTTAGGCTGTTCACAGGCAAGGTTAGGCTGTTCACAGGCAAGGTTAGGCTGTTCGCAGGTAAGGTTAGGCTGTTCACAGGTAAGGTTAGGCTGTTCACAGGCAAGGTTAGGCTGTTCACAGGCAAGGTTAGGCTGTTCGCAGGTAAGGTTAGGCTGTTCACAGGCAAGGTTAGGCTGTTCACAGGTAAGGTTAGGCTGTTCACAGGTAAGGTTAGGCTGTTCGCAGGTAAGGTTAGGCTGTTCACAGGTAAGGTTAGGCTGTTCACAGGTAAGGTTAGGCTGTTCACAGGCAAGGTTAGGCTGTTCACAGGTAAGGTTAGGCTGTTCACAGGCAAGGTTAGGCTGTTCGCAGGTAAGGTTAGGCTGTTCACAGGCAAGGTTAGGCTGTTCACAGGTAAGGTTAGGCTGTTCGCAGCTAAAGGGATGACTAACAAGTGGGAGACATTCAAAAGCAAGATAACAGGAATTCAGATGCCGTACATTGAAGAACGAAGAGTAAGCCTGGTAAAAGTAGGGCACACTGGATAGCTAGAACAATTAAGGCTCTGGTCAAGAAAAGGAAGGAGGCATTTGTCAGGTATAGACAGCTGGGATCTAGTGAATCCTTGGAGGAGTATATTGGGAGTGGGGCACACTTAAGACAGAAATCAGGAAAGCAAAAAGGGGATATGACATAGCTTTGGTAGATAAGGTTAAGGAGAATCCAAAGAGATTCTCCAAGTACATTAAGGCGAAATGAGCAGCTAGGTTGAGATCAGGGCCCCTTAAAGATCATTGAGGTGCGGAACCATAGAAGATGGGTGTGATACTAAACGAATCCTTCATGTCGGTATTTACTATGGAAATAAAATGGAAGTGAGGGAACTTGGCAAACAAATAATGATGTCTTGAAAACAGTCTGCATGCCTGAAGAGCTGGAGGTATTAAAACACATAAAGGTAGTTAATTCCCTGTGATCTGGTCAAGTGTGTCCCAGGACAATGTGGGAAGCTAAGGAAGAAATTACAAGACCTCTAGCAGAGAAATTTCTGTCTTCCGCAGCCACAGGTGATGTGCTGGAAGGCTGGAGGGTGGCTAATGTGATGCCTTTCCATAAGCAAGGAAAAGCCAGGGAACTACAAACCAGTGAGCCTGGCATCAGTGGTGGGGATGTTGGAGGGGATTCTGAGAGACAGGATTTACATGCAGTTAGAAACAGTGTGGTTTTATCCGTGGGTTATCATGTTTTACAAGCTTGATTTGAAGAGCTGACCAAAGAGATAGATGAAGACAGAACTGTAGACTCTTTCTACATGGACTTTAGCAAGGCCTTTGACAAGGTTCCACACGGTAGACTGGCTAGTAAGGTTAGACCACATGGGATTCGGGGTGAGCTAGCCAATTAGGTACAAAGTTGGCTTGACAGTTGGAGACAGAGAGTGGTGGGAGAGGGTTGTTGTTCAGACTGGATGCCCCACAAGGAATAGTGCTGGGTCCACTGCTGTTCGGCAATGCAGGAGGCATGGCTAAAGAGTTTGTGAATGGCACTGAGATTGGTGGTACAGTGGGTAATGAGAAAGGTTATCTAATGAGCCGGGCCAGTGGGCTGAGGAGTGGCAGATGGAGTTTAATTCAGATAAATGTGATGTATTGCATTTTGGTGAGGCAATCCAGGGCAGGACTTACGGTTAACGGTTGAGTCCTGGGGAGTTTGGTCAGCCAGAGAGACCTAGGGTTGCATGAATATAGTTCCTTGCCACTGGTGTCACCGGTAGGCAGGGTGATGAAGAAGGCATTTAGCATGCACTGCTTCATTGGTTAAAACATTGGATATGAGTTAGGATGTCATGCTGTGACTACACAAGACATTGGCGAGGTCACATTTGGTGTCCTGTGTGTAATTCTGGTCACCCTGCTATCGGAAGGACGTTATTAAACTGGAAAGGATGTCGAGAAGG
Source organism: Hemiscyllium ocellatum (assembly GCF_020745735.1). Lineage (NCBI taxonomy): Eukaryota > Metazoa > Chordata > Chondrichthyes > Orectolobiformes > Hemiscylliidae > Hemiscyllium > Hemiscyllium ocellatum. The sequence continues at coordinate 23,179,071 of NC_083440.1, read as the reverse complement.
TTTACAAGGATGCTGCTGGGACTGGAGGGTTTGGGTCATAAGGAGAGGCTGCAGAGGCTGGGATATTGGTTTGACTCGAGCGTAGGAGGCTGAGGCAGGGAGCTAATAGAGGTTTATAAACTCATAGTTAACGTGCATAGTTAAAAGCCTTTTCCCCAGGGTAGGGGAGCCCAAAACTGGAGAATATAATTTTAAGGTGAGAGAGAAAAGACAGAAAACTGTCAGGAAATGGTAGATGCAGGTACAGTTACAGCATTGGACAGGTACATGAATAAGAAAGGGTTAGAGGGATATGGGCCAAATGCAGGCAAATGGGACTAGTTTAGTTTGGGAAAGCTGGTTGGCATGGACAGGTTGGACCGAAGGGTCTGTTTTCTCGCTGTATGAATCTCTCTAATGGAACTTTCTTACCAGCCAGTTACAATGACATAGAACTCACTCCCGCAGGGCTCGTGATTGATTTCAAAGGCAAACTGGACACAACCAAAATAAACTTGCAGGGCCACAAAGGAGGAGCTGGAGCTCGTAGAACTATTCAACAGCAAACACGGGTCCACTAGATCAAACAACGTGACATGACCCTACGAGCTGATTTTCACCTTCAAAGTAGGGACCGCATGTAACCCAAATTTCTAGTGTTGTGGTCCTACCTCGTTCTCTGACTGTTTCCATCAAAGATGGCAGAGGCTGGTTGGCCCTGGACCCTGGCAGATACTGAGGAAAGCAGATTATAAGGCCAGTCTTGATTTACCTGAGTTACGTCAATGAGTGTGAAACTCTCGACCCATTATCCTGACGTTCCTTACCCATCCTCATTACTCCACTCTCACTCACCCATGTGTCCACTCACCACACAACTCCTAAACGTTGTCATAACAGTGTGACGTCTTTCACATTACGGTGTAACTATCAGCACAGACAAGCACTTTATTCAAAATTTGATTTTAAAGAATAAACTAACCTTTTCAATGGTCATAAACTGTCAATCAAACTCTCACCCTCTTGACCAGTGTGTCTGCAACTCCTCCTCTGGGAGTTTGTAGCTCAGCCAAGCATTCACCATGGGGTTCCATTGTATGACTGTACAAACAAAGTTTTCAGAGCTAATAAATTTGAGCTTGTGAAGTGATTGAAATACCTCAGCTATTTATTTAAGTTTAAAGACAGGCACCTGAGCTGTAATTCAAGGATAAAATTAACTCGCTGGGTGCAATCAATACGGTCAAATTCCTTTATGTGGAAGAGCCCCACCTGCTTATTTAATAATGTACTCTCCTGCATCTAACCACAGTTATACTTGCACAATGCTTATCAACTTACTGTTCATTTACCTTTCAGGAACAAAGTCCTTAAATTAATCACTGTGTTAAAAACTTGTTAAACTTACAGCGTTTCATTTTGACATGTAGTTGTCAACTCAAAGCGTTCCCAGTTTCAAACGCGGGCTGTCACGTGGTTTCCAACTTCTCAGATGTACTGCTTTTTCAGAATTGAACCTGGTTCCATCAGAATTGTGGGGCAAACCAGGACTTTGGGGTTGGGGTAGGGTTCCAAATTGCCCAACGTCAATCATCACGGAGCCAGCAAGTTCAGGAACGGGCTCACTATCCATGCGCTTTCATACCGAGGTACATTGTCAGTGTTGGGAATGAGATGGGAACCTCCAAACCTCTGGCCCATCATTCTTTAAACCAATCCGCTGTACCCATATGGACTGAGGTGTGAAACTCCAGCTCAAGAGCTCTTGACTGTACGGTGGCTGAATGGTTAGCACTGCTGCCTCACAGCACCAGAGGCCCCGGTTCGATTCCAGCCTCGGGTGACTGACTGTGTGGAGTTTGCACATTCTCCCCGTGTCTGTGTGGGTTTCCTCCGGGTGCTCCGGTTTCCTCCCACAGTCCAAAGATGAGCAAGTCAGGTGAATCGGCCATGCTAAATTGCCCCATAGTGTTAGATGCGTTAGTCAGAGGGAAACGGATCTGGGTGGGTTTTCCTTCAGAGGGTCGGTGTGGACTGGTTGGGCCGAAGGGCCTGTTTCCACACTGTAGGGAATCTGATCTAATAAAATGTATCTCTATCCTGTCAAGTAAGAGCTCCATTTCCAGCAAAATAAGACTTTGCCAAGAAACATAAACCTAAATATACTCACGACCAGCAAATTGTTCATCAAAATTTATTCAGATCCACCAAATATACCCTTCTCTTGCAAGATATCCTTGTCAAACACACTATGTTGCACGCATTATAAAGCAAAATTATATTATAGTCTTAACTAGACAGATAATGGGTTCAGTCTATTCAGACTGTGAACAATGTGAACTGTGCCAGAGTCTTCCCAGGCCTGTGTTGACACTGGGAGCAACTCGCTGCATATTTTATGCATCTGCGGAGCATCCACACATGTTTCTTGTTGGGTGGTGTTGAGCTGTCAATTAAAGGGGATTATAGCTTGTTAAAGTCACCTCATTAATATGCAACATCTAACCATCCCAAATACAACAAACTGGGTCTGGACAATTGTTGACATCGATGTCAGGGCACGTACTGTTTGTGATTGTACTGAGATCAGGCAGCTGCATCTCACAGAATATGAGCTCCCCGATGAGAGCTGTTAATTTGGACAAATCAGGGAGCTGTGGCTGACAGATATAAACAGGAGTGTCAGATATTCTGCACCCTGTGTGCTGACTTGGTTGGGGGTGGGGGGAGGGGCTACAGGGGGACAGGGCCCTGTCTCCCAGGAGTTTTGTTTGGGTGACTCCATGGGTGGTTTTCTCTACATAGCCCAGGAATGCTGAGGGTCACCTTGCCAGAAGCTTGAATCTGAGGGGGTGGGACAAGCAGAGGTGGAGGGGAAACCTCCGAGGAGATGTTTGAGAGGGTTGTGTTTGGTTCCTCCTGCGGCTGGTTGCCTCTTGGTGTCACCACATCTTCCTCGTCAGGAAAGGGCTCCTGAAGTGCCGATCATATTGGCTCTGCCCCCATCACCATGCCTTTGGTCTCGAGGATCAGTGGCTGAGATAATGGGCTGCTTGAGAGTAGATGTGTAGAGAGTAGTTACTGCACCCAGCCCTCCATTGCAGCCATCTCCCTGTGCACTGCACTCCTGCAGCATCGGGACTGTGAGGACCACTGTATCCCACACAGCTGTCTGCCACTCCTAGTCCTACCTGTGCATGTGGGTGAAGTACTATAGGGTCCTCTCCTGTCTCCGGCTCAGCTGCTGCCTGGTTTCTAGCCATCTTCTGAGTGCCTGAATCCTGAGATTCAGTCTCTCAGCAGGTGGAGAGTGCGAGAGGCAGCCTCGATGATTCTGCCTCAGAGGTCTTAGTATTCCCAACCTCCATGCTCAAGAAGGTGATTTCTGGTGGAGCTGGCCATTTCTCTGTTGGGATGGTGGACATCCTACTGGGACCTGCAAGATGTAAGGAAGGGAAGGTCCAGCAGCCAATGCAGTATGCAATGAATGGCACTGACAGTGTGATTCACAGCAGTGTGAGGGGAGGGGAGTCATCCTGCAGGAACAATCCTGGTCTTCTGTTGTGAAGGACAGGACTCTCTCCTCCTTGGGACTGAGGCAGTGGTCCACCTATCTGAGCCCTTTCTGTCCCATTGTGGGGAAGGGAGGGGGAGATTGAATGAGGTTAAAATAGGTGGCATGGCTGTTAGTGTAAAAGGTGTGAGATGTCCTGGAAACTAATGTAGAGAGCACATGTGTGGTGCGTGTGCATGTGAGAGAGTGTGTGTGTGTGTTTGTGAGAGTGTGAGTGTGTGTGTGTGTGTGAGAGTGAGTGTGTGTGTGTGAGAGAGTGAGCGTGTATGTGTGTGTGTGAGAGTGTGTGTGTATATATGTGTGTGTGTGAGAGTGTGTGTGTGTGTGAGAGGGAGTGAGTGTGTGTGTGTGTGTGTGAGTGAGTGCGTGTGTGAGTGTGAGAGAGTGAGTGTGAGTGTGTGTGTGTGAGGGAGTGAGTGTGTGTGTGTGAGAGAGAGAGTGCGTGTGTGAGTGTGAGAGAGAGAGTGCGTGTGTGAGTGTGAGAGAGTGAGCGTGTATGTGTGTGTGTGTGAGAGTGTGTGTGTGTGAGAGACAGAGAGTGCGTGTGTGTGTGAGAGAGAGAGTGTGAGTGTGTGTGTGAGAGTGTGAGTGTGTGTGTGAGAGTGTATGTGTGTGTGTGAGAGTGTATGTGTGTGTGTGAGTGTGTGTGTGTGAGAGAGAGAGTGCGCATGTGTGTGTGTGAGAGAGAGAATGCACGTGTGTATGAGAGAGAGTGCATGTGTGTGTGCGTGACTGTGTGAGAGAGAGTGCGCGTGTTTGTGTGTGAGAGAGAGTGACAATAGTCAATAGGTGCAGGAGTAGGCCATTCTGCCCTTCGAGCCTGCACCACCATTCATTATGATCATGACTGATCATCCTCTATCAGTATCCTGTTCCTGCCTTATCTCCATAACCCTTGATTCCACCATCCTTGAGAGCTCTATCCAACTCTTTGTTAAATGAATTCAGAGACTGGGCCTCCACTGCCCTCTGGGGAAGAGCATTCCACACAGCCACCACTCTCTGGGTGAAGAAGTTTCTCCTCATCTCTGTCCTAAAATGGCCTACCCCTTATTTTTAAGCTGTGTTCTCTGGTTCGGCACTCACCCATCAGCGGAAACATGTTTCCTGCTGCCAGAGTGTCCAATCCTTTCATAATCTTATATGTCTCAATCAGATCCCCTCTCAGTCTTCTAAACTCAAGGGTATACAAACCCAGTCACTCCAGTCTCTCAACATAAGATAGTTCCGCCATTCCAGGAATTGACCTCGTGAACCTACACTGCACTCCCTCAATAGCCAGAATGTCTTTCCTCAAATCTGGAGACCAGAACTGCACACAATACTCCAGGTGTGGTCTCACCAGGGCCCTGTACAGCTGCAGAAGAACCTCTTTGCTTCTATACTCAATCCCTCTTGTTATGAAGGCCAGCATGCTATTAGCTTTCTTCACTACCTGCTGTACCTGCATGCTTACCTTCATTGACTGGTGTACAAGAACACCCAGATCTCTTTGTACTGCCTCTTTACCTAACTTGACTCCATTTAGCTAGTAATCTGCCTTCCTGTTCTTGCCACCAAAATGGATAACCATACATTTATCCACATTAAACTGCATCTGCCATGTATCTGACCACTCACCTAACCTGTCCAGGTCACCCTGTAATTTCCTAATATCCTCCTCACATTTCACCCTGCCACCCAGCTTTGTATCATCAGCAAATTTGCTAATGTTACTATTAATGCCATCTTCTATATCATTAACATATATTGTAAAAAGCTGCGGTCCCAAGTACTGATCCCTGCGGTACCCCACTGGTCACTGCCTGCCATTCCGAAATGGAGCCGTTTATCACTACTCTTTGTTTCCTATCAGCCAACCAATTTTCAATCCAAGTCAGTACTTTGCCCCCAATACCATGCGCCCTAATTTTGCTCACTAACCTCCTACGTGGGACTTTATCAAAGGTTTTCTGAAAGTCCAGGTACACTACATCTACTGGATCTCCCTTGTCCATCTTCAGTTACATCCTCAAAAAATTCCGGAAGATTAGTCAAGCATGATTTCCCCTCATAAATCCATGCTGACTCTGTCCTATCCTGTTACTGCTATCCAGATGTGTCGTAATTTCATCCTTAATAACTGACTCCAGCATCTTTCCCACCACTGAGGTCAGACTAACTGGTCTATAATGTCCTGTTTCCTCTCTCCCACCTTTCTTAAAAAGTGGTATAACATTAGCCACCCTCCATTCCGCAGGAACTGATCCCTAATCTATCGAACTCTGGAAAATAATCACCAACGCATCCGCGATTTCCCGAGCCACCTCCTTCAGTACCCTGGGATGTAGACCATCAGGCCCCGGGACTTATCAACCTTCAGCCCTAACAGTCTCTCCAACACCAGTTCCTGGTAAATATAAATTCCCTTCAGTTCAGGTCCTTCAGCCAATGTTACCTCAGGGACATTCCTTATGTCTTCCCCAGTGAACACATATCTCAAGTACCAATTCAATTCTTCTGCCATTGCTTTGTTCCCTGTAATATATTCCCCTGTTTCTGTCTTCAAGGGCCCAATTTTAGTCTTAACCATTTTTTTGCTTTTCACATACCTCAAAAAGCTTTTACTATCCTCCTTTATATTTTTGGTCAGTTTACCTTTGTACCTCATTTTTTCTCTGCATATTTCCTTCTTAGTAATCCTCTGTTGTTCTTTAAAAGCTTCCCAGTCCTCCGTTTTCCCACTTATCTTTGCTATGTTATACTTTTTCTCTTTTGACTTTATATGTTTCTTAACTTCCCTTGTCAGCCATGGCCATTCCTGCCGCCTCATCGGATCTTTCTTCCTTTTTGGAATGAACTGATCCTGCATCTTCTGCATTATACACAGAAATATCCACCATTCTTCCTCCACGGTCATCCCTGCTCAGGTATTGCACCATTGAACTTTGGCCAGCTCCTCCCTCATAGCTCCGTAGTTCTCTTTATTCAACTGAAATATTGTCACGACCGATTGTACCCTCTCCCTTTCAAATTGCAGATTGAAGCTTATTGTATTATGGTCACTACTTCCCAATGGCTCCTTCACTTCAAGGTCCCTGATCAATTCTGGTTCGTTGCACAATACCAGATCCAGAATTGCCTTCCCCTTGGTAGGCTCCAGCACCAGCTGTTCTAAGAATCCATCTCGGAGGCACTCCACAGAGTGCGTGTCTGTGTGAGAGAGAGAGAGAGTGTGTGTGTGTGTGTGTGTATGTGTGTGTGAGAGAGAGTGCACGTGTGTGTGAGAGAGAGTGCACGTGTGTGTGAGAGAGAGAGAGCGCATGTGTGTGTGTGAGAGATAGAGTGCGCGCGCGTGTGTGTGAGAGCGAGAGAGAGTGCACATGTGAGAGAGAGAGTGCGCGTGTGTGTGTGAGAGAGAGAGTGCATGTGTGGGCGTGTCTGTGTAAAGAGAGTGCATGTGTGTGTGTGAGAGAGAGAGCGCGGGTGTGTGTGTGCATGTCTGTTTGAGAGAGTGTGTGTGTGTGTGTGAGGGAGAGTGTGTGTGTGAGGGAGAGTGTGTGTGTGTGTGTGTGAGGGAGAGTGTGTGTGTGTGTGTGAGGGAGAGTGTGTGTGTGTGTGTGAGGGAGTGTGTGTGTGTGAGGGAGTGTGTGTGTGTGAGGGAGTGTGTGTGTGTGTGTGTGTGTGTATGTGTGTGTGTGAGAGAGAGAGATTGTGTGTGTGTGTGAGAGAGAGTGCGAGTGTGTGTGTGTGTGTGTGAGAGAGAGAGAGATTGTGTGTGTGTGTGTGAGAGAGAGTGCGAGTGTGTGTGTGAGAGAGAGTGCGAGTGTGTGTGTGAGAGAGAATGTGTGTGTGTGAGTGCGTGTGTGTGTGAGAGAGAGTGCGCGTGTGTGAGAGAGTGCGTGCGTGTGTGCGTGAGAGAGAGAATGCATGTGTGTGTGTGAGAGAGAGTGCATGTGTGTGTGTGAGAGAGAGTGCGTGTGTGTGTGTGAGCGAGTGCGTGTGTGTGTGTGTGTGTGAGGGAGAGTGTGTGTGTATGTGTGAGGGAGTGTGTGTTTGAGGGAGAGTGTGTGCGTGTCTGAGGGAGAGTGAATGTGTATATATGTGTGTGTGAGAGAGAGAGAGAGATTGTGTGTGAGAGAGAGTGCGAGTGTGTGTGTGAGAGAGAGTGCGAGTGTGTGTGTGAGAGAGAGTGCGTGTGTGTGTGAGAGAGAGTGCGCGTGTGTGTGTGAGAGAGAGTGCGCGTGTGTGTGTGAGCGAGTGCGTGTGTGTGTGAGAGTATGAGTGTGTGTGTGTGTGTGAGAGAGTGAGTGTGTGTGTGAGAGAGTGTGAGTGTAAGTGTGTGTGTGTGTGTGAGAGAGTGTGTGTGTGTATGTGTGAGAGAAAGTGTGAGTGTGTGTGTGTGTGAGAGAGAGAGTGTGTGAGAGAGAGTGTGAGTGTGTGTGAGTGTGTGCGTGGGCATGTGTTGGGAACGGGAGCAAGAGATCAGGAGCTTGATGGGCCCTGGCTGCCGTGTTGAGGGAAGTGGTATGTGAGGTAGCAGCGAGATGGGTGTGGCAATTGCCCTCACAGAGTGGGAAAGGTCTTTGGCCTTCCTGTACTGCTGGCCACTCCTCTGCACAGACCTGGGTAGGCAACCTTGCACCAGGCTGTCAGTGCCCTGTTGGCATGGCCTCCTTTGCCAGTTCTCTATGCCACCAGGACATCAGGTCCCTGTCGGAGTATTGTGATGCCATCTTCAGAATGACTGTGCGTCCCCATGCAGGGCAGCGTCAGAGTGCCAGCGCTCACCCAGCGGCTTTGTTCTCCCACACACACAGCAGCGATGGTGGTCATTTGACCGAGTGGGATGACACGTAGTAAGCTGGGGCTCGAATCAGACCAAAGGGGGTGTCATAGGTGAACCCCAACATGGGCCAGGCAACACTGACTTTCACCCATAGCAAGGTCTCTGCAGCAGGTACAAGAGTTTGGGGAAATGGAGGCTGTTGGCGTGGGATAGATATCAATCAGCATTGTATATCGACAGAACTCTCAGTCTCACCATGAGAAACCTTTTAAAAAGCCAATGCAACTGACCAAGTTACAGCAAAACATTCAGCCACGTGTTTTCAGCCAAATACACCCTTATCTGGAAAAAATAATAGCTCATGAGCAGTAGGCGCCCACATCTGGTCAAAATGTTTGTTTATGAACTTGAACTCTGGAAATCATGATTTGGTTGTTTTTATTGTAAACCTCTTGTTGACATCTTCTTGCAAATGGCCTCCTCCCTCCGGAAGGTTCAGTGTACAAAGTAACATGGCTGTTTTCTGCTGCCGTGGCTGACAATTAATTTTATAAACATCTCTGATCACAGGTCACGCAGATAATGCTCGGAGTTATCCAAGTAACATTCGGAGTTCCCTTCTTCTTTGCGACGAGGAATACCTTTGGATCAAACATCGCCACACCGTTTTGGACGGGGATATGGGTTTGTTGATAGTTTTGCGGTTAGTGATGTTTCTCGGGTAGAACTCTCGAATTTTTGGCATGGTCGGGGGGTAGGGGGAGGGGGTGGTTTGGAGGTGCTTTGGAACAGGGAGGACTGACAGCTGATCTTCGGGAAATGCTTATAATGAGAAAGGGGTCCGACAGCGCAACGATGGGGTAACTAAGGCAAGGAGAGACATGGTGTGGGCATCAGTACAAGGTCCCTGTCACTGTCCTCCCACACTGGAACAGGAAGTTGGTGCTGATAATTACACTGTTCTGGACTGGTCCATACTGTCTCCAGAATACTCCCTGTACATGGCACTCACCACCCCCCTCACCCACCAGTGACACCCAAAAGCTGGCATTGAGTTAAAAATCCCTGCCAAGTGAGATGGTGATCGAGACGAGAAGGGTGACCAAAGCAGCCTTGTAAGAAACGAGATTGTGACCGACACTGCGATTGTCTGTGGGGTGAGAGCTCCATCTGCAGTTTGGCAGGTGCTTGTCGAGAGTTAGAAATTCCGCTGAAGAGAATCTGAGGTGTCTCGGTGATCGTGCCCACAGAAACTGGCACCAACTGTCCGTAACTCCCATCGCCCGGTGTGGCCAGCATGTCTCCACAGACCTGCAGTAACACGCCACACTCTGAATTCACCTCTGAACTAACCGAGTGAAGCCCCTCAGTTCCAGGGCCAGGGCCAGTTAGGGAGCAGCGTTACCGACGATGCTCCCCTCCTCCCCATCCCAAGAAGGGGTAACGGAAAAAAAACTCAGCCCTACAAGATAGACCCTGATAAATCCACGAGAGAATTCAAAAGAAACGTCAGGGACTAATGAGAACATGGAGTTCGGTGACACATTCGAAACGTCGTCGTGACAGAAACATGTTGTCCAGCCCATGTGGGTCCATGCCAGTTTCTTCTCCAGACCAGCCTCCTCCCTTATCCATCTTTGTGGGAGTCTGTGGCAGGGGGTGAAATAGCAACTCACCCAGGATGGAGCCCCGGGCCTGCAGATGGTGACGATGATGATAAGAGGCAGCAAGTGCACAGGGAGAGAACATCCAAAGGGAATTTAAGGCTAGATTCTTATCAGCTTGTGAAATAATAAACTACGTGGTCCAATGGGGCAAAGGGATTTGGAAATATAAGCACATACGTCAATTTGGTGTAGTGGGTGGAAAAATGGAAAAGTTGAGAAATTGCACTTAGCTTTGCAGAACTAGAAGGTGGGGGTGGGGGCCTGTTAATAAAGGACGCGATCTGTACTGAACCAGAGGGTGGGGGGCCCTGTTAATAAAGGACGCGATCCGTACTGAACCAGAAGGTGGGGGTGGGGGCCTGTTAATAAAGGACGCGATCTGTACTGAACCAGAGGGTGGGGGGCCCTGTTAATAAAGGATGCGATCCGTACTGAACCAAAAGGTGGGGGGGGGTCCCTGTTAATAAAGGACGCTATCCGTACTGAACCAGAAGGTGGGGGTGGGGGCCTGTTAATAAAGGACGCGATCCGTACTGAACCAGAAGGTGGGGGTGGGGGCCTGTTAATAAAGGACACGATCCGTACTGAACCAGAAGGTGGGGGAGGGGCCCTGTTAATAAAGGACACGATCCGTACTGAACCAGAAGGTGGGGGGGGGGGCCCTGTTAATAAAGGACACGATCCGTACTGAACCAGAAGGTGTGGGGGGGGGCCTGTTAATAAAGGACACGATCCGTACTGAACCAGAAGGTGGGGAGGGGGGGGCCTGTTAATAAAGGACACGATCCGTACTGAACGAGAAGGTGGGGGTGGGGACCTGTTAATAAAGGACACGATCCGTACTGAACCAGAAGGTGGGGTGGGGGCCTGTTAATAAAGGACACGATCCGTACTGAACCAGAAGGTGGGGAGGGGGCCTGTTAATAAAGGACACGATCCGTACTGAACCAGAAGGTGGGGAGGGGGCCTGTTAATAAAGGACACGATCCGTACTGAACCAGAAGGTGGGGGGGTCCCTGTTAATAAAGGACACGATCCGTACTGAACCAGAAGGTGGGGGGGGGGCCCTGTTAATAAAGGACACGATCCGTACTGAACCAGAATGTGGGGGAGGGGGCCTGTTAATAAAGGACACGATCCGTACTGAACCAGAAGGTGGGGGGGGGCCCTGTTAATAAAGGACACGATCCGTACTGAACCAGAAGGTGGGGGGGGGGGCCCTGTTAATAAAGGACACGATCCGTACTGAACCAGAAGGTGGGGAGGGGGCCTGTTAATAAAGGACACGATCCGTACTGAACCAGAAGGTGGGGAGGGGGCCTGTTAATAAAGGACACGATCCGTACTGAACCAGAAGGTGGGGGGGTCCCTGTTAATAAAGGACACGATCCGTACTGAACCAGAAGGTGGGGGGGTCCCTGTTAATAAAGGACACGATCCGTACTGAACCAGAAGGTGGGGGGGGGGGCCCTGTTAATAAAGGACACGATCCGTACTGAACCAGAATGTGGGGGAGGGGGCCTGTTAATAAAGGACACGATCCGTACTGAACCAGAAGGTGGGGGGGGGCCCTGTTAATAAAGGACACGATCCGTACTGAACCAGAAGGTGGGGGGGGGGCCCTGTTAATAAAGGACACGATCCGTACTGAACCAGAAGGTGGGGGGGGGGCCTGTTAATAAAGGACACGATCCGTACTGAACCAGAAGGTGGGGGGGGGGCCCTGTTAATAAAGGACACGATCCGTACTGAACCAGAGGGTGGGGGGGGGGCCCTGTTAATAAAGGACACGATCCGTACTGAACCAGAAGGTGGGGAGGGGGCCTGTTAATAAAGGACACGATCCGTACTGAACCAGAAGGTGGGGAGGGGGCCTGTTAATAAAGGACACGATCCGTACTGAACCAGAAGGTGGGGGTGAGGGCCCTGTTAATAAAGGACACGATCCGTACTGAACCAGAAGGTGGGGGGGTCCCTGTTAATAATGGACACGATCCGTACTGAACCAGAATGTGGGGGAGGGGGCCTGTTAATAAAGGACACGATCCGTACTGAACCAGAAGGTGGGGGGGAGGGCCCTGTTAATAAAGGACACGATCCGTACTGAACCAGAAGGTGGGGGGGTCCCTGTTAATAAAGGACACGATCCGTACTGAACCAGAATGTGGGGGAGGGGCCCTGTTAATAAAGGACACGATCCGTACTGAACCAGAAGGTGGGGGGGGGCCCTGTTAATAAAGGACACGATCCGTACTGAACCAGAAGGTGGGGTGGGGGCCTGTTAATAAAGGACACGATCCGTACTGAACCAGAATGTGGGGGGGGGGGCCCTGTTAATAAAGGACACGATCCGTACTGAACCAGAAGGTTGGGGGGGGGCCCTGTTAATAAAGGACACGATCCGTACTGAACCAGAAGGTGGGGGTGGGGGGGCCTGTTAATAAAGGACACGATCCGTACTGAACCAGAAGGTGGGGGGGGGCCCTGTTAATAAAGGACACGATCCGTACTGAACCAGAAGGTGGGGTGGGGGCCTGTTAATAAAGGACGCGATCCGTACTGAACCAGAAGGTGGGGGTGGGGGCCTGTTAATAAAGGACACGATCCGTACTGAACCAGAAGGTGGGGTGGGGGCCTGTTAATAAAGGACACGATCCGTACTGAACCAGAAGGTGGGGGGGGGGCCTGTTAATAAAGGACACGATCCGTACTGAACCAGAAGGTGGGGAGGGGGCCTGTTAATAAAGGACACGATCCGTACTGAACCAGAATGTGGGGAGGGGGCCTGTTAATAAAGGACACGATCCGTACTGAACCAGAAGGTGGGGAGGGGGCCTGTTAATAAAGGACACGATCCGTACTGAACCAGAAGGTGGGGGGGGGGGTCCCTGTTAATAAAGGACACGATCCGTACTGAACCAGAAGGTGGGGAGGGGGCCTGTTAATAAAGGACACGATCCGTACTGAACCAGAATGTGGGGAGGGGGCCTGTTAATAAAGGACACGATCCGTACTGAACCAGAATGTGGGGGAGGGGGCCTGTTAATAAAGGACACGATCCGTACTGAACCAGAATGTGGGGGAGGGGGCCTGTTAATAAAGGACACGATCCGTACTGAACCAGAAGGTGGGGGGGGGGCCCTGTTAATAAAGGACACGATCCGTACTGAACCAGAAGGTGGGGTGGGGGCCCTGTTAATAAAGGACGCGATCCGTACTGAACCAGAAGGTGGGGGGGGAGGCCCTGTTAATAAAGGACGCGATCCGTACTGAACCAGAAGGTGGGGTGGGGGCCTGTTAATAAAGGACACGATCCGTACTGAACCAGAAGGTGGGGGGGGACCCTGTTAATAAAGGACACGATCCGTACTGAACCAGAAGGTGGGGTGGGGGCCTGTTAATAAAGGACACGATCCGTACTGAACCAGAATGTGGTGGGGGGGGGGCCCTGTTAATAAAGGACGCGATCCGTACTGAACCAGAAGGTGGGGGTGGGGGGGCCCTGTTAATAAAGGACACGATCCGTACTGAACCAGAAGGTGGGGGTGGGGGGGTCTGTTAATAAAGGACGCGATCCGTACTGAACCAGAAGGTGGGGGGGGGCCCTGTTAATAAAGGACACGATCCGTACTGAACCAGAAGGTGGGGGTGGGGGGGCCCTGTTAATAAAGGACACGATCTGTACTGAACCAGAAGGTGGGGGTGGGGGGGCCTGTTAATAAAGGACACGATCCGTACTGAACCAGAAGGGGGGGGGGGGGGGGCCTGTTAATAAAGGACACGATCCGTACTGAACCAGAAGGTGGGGGGGGGCCCTGTTAATAAAGGACACGATCCGTACTGAACCAGAAGGTGGGGGGGGGGCCCTGTTAATAAAGGACGCGATCCGTACTGAACCAGAATGTGGGGGGGGGCCTGTTAATAAAGGACGCGATCCGTACTGTACCAGAATGTGGGGGGGGGGGCCTGTTAATAAAGGACACGATCCGTACTGAACCAGAGGGTGGGGGGAGGCCCTGTTAATAAAGGACGCGATCCGTACTGAACCAGAAGGTGGGGGTGGGGCCCTGTTAATAAAGGACACGATCCGTACTGAACCAGAAGGTGGGGGGGGGCCCTGTTAATAAAGGACACGATCCGTACTGAACCAGAATGTTGGGGGGGGGCCCTGTTAATAAAGGACACGATCCGTACTGAACCAGAATGTTGGGGGGGGGCCCTGTTAATAAAGGACACGATCCGTACTGAACCAGAAGGTGGGGGGGGCCCTGTTAATAAAGGACACGATCCGTACTGAACCAGAATGTTGGGGGGGGGGCCCTGTTAATAAAGGACACGATCCGTACTGAACCAGAAGGTGGGGGGGGGGGCCCTGTTAATAAAGGACGCGATCCGTACTGAACCAGAATGTGGGGGGGGGCCTGTTAATAAAGGACGCGATCCGTACTGTACCAGAATGTGGGGGGGGGGGCCTGTTAATAAAGGACACGATCCGTACTGAACCAGAGGGTGGGGGGAGGCCCTGTTAATAAAGGACGCGATCCGTACTGAACCAGAAGGTGGGGGTGGGGCCCTGTTAATAAAGGACACGATCCGTACTGAACCAGAAGGTGGGGGGGGGGGCCTGTTAATAAAGGACACGATCCGTACTGAACCAGAAGGTGGGGGTGGGGCCCTGTTAATAAAGGACACGATCCGTACTGAACCAGAGGGTGGGGGGAGGCCCTGTTAATAAAGGACGCGATCCGTACTGAACCAGAATGTGGGGGGAGGCCCTGTTAATAAAGGACGCGATCCGTACTGAACCAGAAGGTGGGGGGAGGCCCTGTTAATAAAGGACGCGATCCGTACTGAACCAGAAGGTGGGGGTGGGGCCCTGTTAATAAAGGACACGATCCGTACTGAACCAGAAGGTGGGGGAGGGCCCTCCATTTCAATTGGGTGTTCCAGTCACTGAGATTGTAGGAATTAGTGAGGGAGTGCGATAGGCCTGTGCTATATTGTGAATAAACTAATACAGTGCATTTTTCTAACAGCCTGATATACCATCTGCCTGTGAATTCAGCCCCTTCCCCAGCCTCTCCCACAGGAACAGGAGGAGGGCCATTCAGCCCCTTCCTCAGACTGTTCCACAGGAACAGGAGGTGGGCCATTCAGCCCCTTCCCCAGCCTGTCCCACAGGAACAGGAGGAGGGCCATTCAGCCCCTTCCCCAGACTGACCCACAGGAACAGGAGGAGGGCCATTCAGTCCCTTCTCCAGCCTGTCCCACAGGAACAGGAGGACGGCCATTCAGCCCCCTTCCTCAACCCATCCCACAGGAACAGGAGGAGGGCCATTCAGCCCCTTCTGCAGCCTATCCCATAGGAACAGGAGGAGGGCCATTCAGCCCCTTCTCCAGCCTGTCCCACAGGAACAGGAGGAGGGCCATTCAGCCCCTTCCCTAGCCTGCCTGTTGGGAACATGAAGAGCCCATTCAGCCCCTTGAACCTCTTCCTCTCAACTAGATACTTTCAGTTCTGGTTCTCAAATCCATTTACCTGACTTTGCTCCATTTCCTTTAATACCCTGGTTCAATAAACATCTCTCAGTTTCAATCTTGAAAGCTTTACGTGATCCCCAGTTGGTTTTGAGGGGGCGGGGTAGTCCTTGATCTCCATTCCCCTTTCTATGACAAACTACTTCCCAAGATCATTCCTGAAGATGCTCACTCTAATCCCAATGTTCACTGCCATCCGTCACCTCTCTGAAGGGAATAGTTTCTCTATGTCATTCCCAACAACTCCTGAAGCATCTTAAAACACCTTATTTTGGTGACATCTGAAACTTCTAATCTCAGAAAACAGGCCTAGTTCTGGTGGCTCTGTGACGGTGTCCCTACCTCTGGACCAGAATTCCAGGATTCCATTCCCACTCGCAGACATGTGTCCACACAGTTTGATTCAGGAGTTTACAAGTGTGTGATCTTTCCTCAGAACTTAGCCTTTTTAAAAAAAATCCCTGTAATCTTTTGCCGTTGCCAGTATATGCTTCCTGTGGTGCAGTGTCTGAACTGAAGGCAGAGAATGGAAGGAGATTCCCATCTGTTGTTGAATAGAAGCCGTTCTTGTAGAGATGTAGCCCGAGGTTCTGCGGGTCACGCCAGCCCTGTGTGTGTGTCGGCAAATCAATACTAACCATTCTGTCAATCTCCTTCACAGTACATCATTTCAGGAGCATTGACAACGGAAATAAAGGACGTATCCAACTCGTTCAAGGTCAGTCCTGGTTCAAAAATGCAGATCACCAGAGCAAGCTGCAGATGTTAGAATGGAGATTGCATTGGCAAGGCTGGGAATAAGAGATCCTCGCGGTACTGCAGTGGTTTGGCGTCTAAACAAATCCAGCTGCCTGTTGTCCCTCAGGGGAGAGTAGCTGCTGAGCTTGCTCAGGCCGGCCTACACATGGTCCCACACCTGCTTGGCTGTGCACTGTCCGAGTGAGCCCACTCCACTGTTTCAAACTGGCGTTACAACAAAGGGCATAGGAAGTGGGAGGACCACCCAGCTCCAGGTCAGGGCACCGGAGATAGCAACAAATCCTGCCCCACCTCATGACTAACATCTGGCCAAGTGGGGAGAGCTGCTCCCCCTCACCTCCCGCCCCACAGTCATGTCATACTCACAGGATCAGTGTCCTCACTATCCCTGGGCATACCCTGTGGTACCAGTAAGACAGGCCCAGTAGAGGTGCCCCGGGGAGTCCTCAACATTGCCTATGATGTCTCACAGCATCTGGTCAAATGCCAGCCCCCCCCACATTGCTGACATATCTGTGCTCCTCCATGTTCAACAACACCAGGAGGAAGTACTGAGGGTGGGGAGGGCACAGTCTGTGCTCTGGGTGGGGACTTGGACATCACTCGGAGTGGCTCAGCAGCACTACTACTGACCAAGTCGGTCGAATCCTCAAGGACATTACTGCCAGAGACAGGGTGGGCAACCGATGGTGGAGGAACCAACAAGAGGCAAAACCAAACTTCACCTCATCCTCTCCGATCTCCCTGCTGCAGGTGAGAATTATCACTGCACCCTCCCGGTGGAGACAAAGCCCCATCTGAACACTGACGGTGTACTCGGTCATGTCGTGTGGCACCGTCACAGATCAAACAGCTCAAAGGTGGGTTTCCCCCGGGGCACTGTGAGCTGTCAGCTGCAGCAGAACTGTATTCAAAAGCGATCCACACTCTCAGGGCCTGACAAACCTCCACCATGACCATTAGGGGCCAGGTATTCAACAGAGAGTGCAAGACAGCACGGCCAGAGCATCATGGGAGTGTCAACCTGGGGAAGCTCCAAACCACAAACACAAACACCTGGGAGGGTCAGGGCAGCAGCAGGTAACCCCCTGCAAGCTCCCCCCCCCACCTCCAAGTCACTCCCTGTCCTGACTTGCAAATAGATCCCGGTTCCTTGAGCGTCGCTGGGTCAGAATCCCGGAATTCCCTCCCCGAGGATGGCACAGGGATTGTAGGGGTTCAGGAAAGCAGCTCACCACCACCTTTTCAAACATGGAAACTCGGAAACAGCGATAAATGCTGGCCCAGCCCGTTTAGCCACATCCCATGAATGAGCTAGACGTGCTCATGGATACATAGATCGGGTTCTGCCCAGAGCTGTCAGCTCCTGAGCCCTTGACAGCATCAATCCAGACATTAGGAACAGGAAGGGATACAGAGTACAAACCCAAGAGGAAATCAACAGGTAAGGTCAAAGAATACAACTACAATGGAAGGTCAAAAATGAGAGCTTTGAATCTGAGTGCAAAAGTGTTTGAAACCAAACATGTACTGTCTGCTCACTGACTTGTGTTTATACAATCTGACAGCCATTACAGAGTGGACCGAGAGGCCCAGGGTTCATACCTGCTCCAGAGATATATCATAACTTCTTAGAACAGGTTGTTTTGAACATTAGGTTAAACACAAGCAGATAGAGGCTACAGTATGATGATTAGATTCCCTACAGTGTGGAAACAGGCCCTTCGGCCCAACAAGCCTACACCGACCCTCCGAAGAGCAACCCACCGAAACCCATTCCCTTACACTCACCCCTGACTAATGCACCTAACACTACGGGCAGTTTAGCATGGCCAATCCACCCTGACCTGCACACCTTTGGACTGTGGGAGGAAACTGGAGCACCCAGAGGAAACCCACGCAGACACGGGGAGAACGTGCAAACTCCACACAGTCGCTCTGAGGCTGGGATCGAACCTGGGTCCCTGGCGCCGTGAGGCAGCAGCGCTAACCACTGAGACACCGTGCCGCCCCTAGATATAGATTGATATAGATTGGGAGCTGAATATTGATGGATCCAACAATCTGGGAGAAAGTGGAGGGTTACGTTATCAATGAATGATAGTGTTAGTATAGCTGAGGAAATCTCGGATTTAGAAGTGGTCTGGTTAGCGATCAGAAACGATCAAGGCACAGAGTCATTTGTGGGAGTGGTATGCAGGAGGCCGACCAGTAACCACAGAGAAGGGTACAGTGTGATAGAAATAAAACCGGAATTTTAGTCTACATATAACCTGGGAAAATCAGATGGGCAAATATAACCTCGATAAGGTGTTCATAATCGAGCAATTTCAGGATAGATTCTTTGAACAGTACCTGATGGTGTGTAATGTGATAGGATTAATTAATAAACTCTCAGTGAAGGTGCTTCTAGGCAATAGTAATCATAAGACAATTGAATTTTGGTTTTAGTTTGAGGGAACAAATAGTTGGATCCAAGACGAATAGTTGAAACACACATAAGGACCATGGTGAGGATACAGAAGCAGAGCTAGTTAAAATAACCCATCACCTGACGAAGGAGCGTCGCTCCGAAAGCTAGTGTGCTTCCAATTAAACCTGTTGGACTATAACCTGGTGTGTGAGTTTTAACTGTGTACACCCCAGTCCAACACCGGCATCTCCAAGTCATAGTTAAAATGAGTTGGCAAATTAGATTGGAGATCAGTCAATAAAGATACAGTGGCAAGAGGAATACACAGAGCAGGCAGACTCAAAACAAACTCAATACAAGTTCCAAGGGAAGGACACACACACCATTTGTAGTTAACTGAAAAAAAGTTAAAGATGGCATCAAAATTAAAGGAAAAGCATTCAATTATACAAAGCTGAGTTGCAGTTAATAAGATTGGACAGAATATTTTTTAAAAAGCAAGGAAGGACTAAACAATTATTGAGGGAAAGATTTGCGAATGCGAGAAAGTTAGCTATAAATATTAAAACAGATAGTAAGAGTTTTTGAAGATTTTTTAAAAGAAAAGAGTAATGAACACAGTAAGTTTTGGTCTGAGAGAAAGTCAGTCGAGAGAATTATTAAGAGAAAGGGAAGTGGCAGAGGTAACGAACAGGTATTTTCCATGGAGGTTCCAAGTAACATCCTAGAGAAAGGTGGAAATCAGGAAAAAGGAGGAAAGGAAGCTGAGCTGAGGAGAAATCTGCTTTTTTCTCTCTCAGAGAGTGAGAGATGGTGGAAGCAGAGTCCTTGAACATTTCGAAGACATCGGCAGATCGCTTGTTGATAAGTAAACGGTGTGACAGGTTATGAGGGTAGGCAGCAATGTGGAAGAAACAGGTCATCGTGACTTGTCTTGGCTGGCATTGCAGGTTTCAGGGGCCTGAGAGACTTACTGCTGCTCCGAATTTAAACAGAGCTGAAAAGGTGTTGCTGGAAAAGCGCAGCAGGTCAGCCAGCATCCAAGGAGCAGGAGAATCGACGTTTCGGACATGAGCCCTTCTTCAGGAATGATTCCACGCTGTAAGTAATTTAAACGTATGCTCATATGTTTAGAGAAAAGAGCTGAACACAAGAGGAGAGCTAAAAGAGACTGCCATTAACATCAGGACCAAGTATGGCATCGAAATGACAACAGGCTGTGTGCTGATTGGAATCAAATATGTGTATTTATATAAAACATACCATCATTTCAGGACATCCCAAAGTTCTTCACAGTGACTGACACATATAAGATAATCAGAGGGTTAGATAGGGTGGACAATGAGAGCCTTTTTCCTCAGATGGTGATGGCTAGCACGAGGGAACATAGCTTTAACTTGAGGGGTGATAGATATAGGACAGATGTCAGAGGTAGTTTCTTTACTCAGAGAGTAGGAGGGGCGTGGAACGCACTGCCTGCAACAGTAGTTGACTTGCCACATTTAAGGGCATTTAAATGGTCATTGGATAGTCATATGGATGAAATTGGAATTGTGTAGGTGAAATGGGCTTCAGATTGGTGTAACATCGAGGGCCGAAGGGCCTGTACTGCGCTGCAATGTTCGATGTTCTAAGTTTATTTATTCATGGTAGTAAATGTGCAGCAAGGTCCCCCAAAGATCAGCAAGTGAACTCAAGTTCTGCCTCATCTTCTGGCCCCAAGAGCATTATAACAAATGATGCAGTCACTTACCACTTGGCTGTATATGGAGGAATATTGGCAGCCATTCACCCTGCTTCTCATTGTAACTCCACTTTGCTCAAGTACTTCAGGTCCCATAAGAAGCTCCTTATAAAAAGGAGGCACTTCCTACTCTTGTGTGATATCTCTCAGGAGACCCTCCCTAATCAGAACATTTTTTTTAAGATTACTTACAGTGTGGAAACAGGCCCTTTGGCCCCAACGAGTCCACACCGACCCTCCGAAGAGCAACCCACCCAGACCCATTCCCCTACATTTACCCTTTCACCTAACACTACGGGCAATTTAGCATGGCCAATCCACCTAACATGCACATTTTTGGACTGTGGGAGGAAACTAGAGCACCCGGAGGAAATGTGTAAACTCCACACAGTCAGTCGCCTGAGGCGGGAATTGAACCCAGGTCTCTAACACTGTGAGGCAGCAGTGCTAACCACCGAGACACCGTGCTGCCCATTAATGTTATCGTGGGTGTGTTTTGCAGGTGAAGATTGTGTTTGCGTCAAATGTTCTGAGTGCGTTCATGGCAGGACTGGGGATTATTGCATATTCCATGTCCCTGTATTATCCGTTGGTTTATCATGATTATTATCACGGAGCACACCGGCCGGTAAGTGCAACAGTATTGTACCATATCGAATTTTTAATTAAAAACTCCCAAGTATTGCCAAGGAAGGAGCCACAACAATCATCTCCATGGTGCATTCTCCATGACAACCCCTCGATCAATCAAAGTTCACTTGCCAGCCAATTGGAAAATCCTCTTCTCACGGGGCATAAATTGGTATTCCCTTTAAGATGTGGTATTCTTGCTATTCTGTCCTGATGGGGACGAGACAAAATGCTTGATCTAACGAGGCTCTTCCTCAGCAATATCAAACGCTATTTTGTATGCTTGGACTTTTCAGCTTAACAGATCATTTTGAGAAGATTTGCAGCCCAGGTTGAGGTTCTGGATGTAGGTTTGCTCGTTGAGTTGGGAGGTTCATTTCCAGACGTTTCGTCACCCTACTGGGTAACGTCTTCAGTGGGCCTCAGGCAAAGCAGTGTCCATGATTCCTGCTTTCTATTGATATGTTTGGGTTTCTTTGGGCTGGTGATTTCCCTTGGTGATGTCATTTCCGGTTCTTTTTCTCAAGGGGTGGTAGATGGGGTCTAACTCGATGTGTTTGTAGATAGAGCTCCGGTTGGAATGCCATGCTTCTAGGAATTCGCGTGCATGTCTCTGTTTGGCTTGTCCTAGGATGGATGTGTTGTCCCAGTCGAAGTGGTGTCCTTCCTTATCTGCATGTAAGGATACTAGTGAGAGAGGGTCATAGCTGGACTTATTCACTTAATGGTAATGTCCTGGGGAGAGTTGCTGAACAAAGAGACCTTGGAGTGCAGGTTCATAGCTCCTTGAAAGTGGAGTCACAGGTAGATAGGATAGTGAAGGCAGCGTTTGGTATGCTTTCCTTTATTGGTCAGAGTATTGAGTACAGGAGTTGGGAGGTCATGTCGCGGCTGTACAGGACATTGGTTAGGCCCCTGTTGGAATATTGCGTGTAATTCTGGTCTCCTTCCTATTGGAAAGATGTTGTGAAACTTGAAAGAGTTCAGAAAAAATATGGATGGGTATATGAATAGGAAGGGTTTGGAGGGATATGGGCTGGATGCTGGCAGGTGGGACTAGATTGGGTTGGGATATCTGGTCGGCACGGTCAGGTTGGACCGAAGGGTCTGTTTCCATGCTGTACATCTCTATGACTCTATGTCGTTTTGGGGCTAGTTGATGTCCATGTATCCTGGTGGCTAGTCTTCTGCCTGTTTGTCCAATGTAGTGTTTGTTACAGTCCTTGCAAGGTATTTTGTCAATGACATTAGTTTTGCTTGTCTGTATAGGGTCTTTCAAGTTCATTAGCTGCTGTTTCAGTGTGTTGGTGGGTTTGTGGGCTACCATGATGCCAAGGGGTCTGAGTATAACAAATAAATCCCCAGGCTCCTCTTGAAAGTCTCAACTCCCAGGATCACCCCGATGAGATTGAAATATTCCAAAGTATTAAATAGTGTCTCTAACATCCCAGGGCAGATTTAAGGAGGGATCAGTGGACAAAAACTGCCAAAGAGCCGTGTGAGGAGATAATGGGTTTTAGATCAGATTCTCTACAGTGTGGAAACAGGCCATTCAGCCCAACAAGTTCACACCACCCCCCCTCCCCCCGGTTTGTGAGGGGAAACTGGGATTATAGTCATTGGAATTCAGAATAACGAGGAGGCATTTTATAGAAAAGTATAAAACAATGAAGGGAATGGATGAGCTCGAAGCCGAGAGGTTGTTTGCACTGGCGGGTGAAACCAGGACAAGAGGGCATCGCCTGGAGATTAGAGGGAGCAGATTTCAGACGGAATTGAGAAGGAACCTCTTCACCCAGAGGGTCAGGAATCTGTGGAATTCCCTGCCCAGGGAAGTAACTGATGCTACTTCGGTAAATGTTTTTAAAGCTAAGGTAGTTTTTTTTGGAAAATTAAAGGGATTAAGGGATACAGTGAGGGCGCGGCTAGGTGAAGCTGAGCTCATGAAGAGATCAGCCAGACCTTATAGAATGGCGGAGCAGGTTGGATGGGCCCCATCCAACTTCTGCTCCTAGTTCTTAGGTTCGAAGGCTTGGAAGATGGGAACAGGAGGAGGCCATTCAACCCCGCTAGTCTGTTACCATGGTCACCCAGTATGCTAAGGGCAAATACCATCCATGATCAGACATCCCTTTTACACTCCCCGTGTTCCTCCGGTTATGTTAGACATCTCTACCCTTGAATCGAGTTTGAGGAACGCTGGAGCAAGGTTGACTGTCAAAGCTCCTCAGTGTAGCCCTTGGTCGCTATGGGAATGGAGTTCAAGCCCAAGATGCAGTGTATGTTCATTCTGAAGGATAGGGCAGGTTTGACTGGCCAACTCCAGCTCATACCATCACAACCCCATCCCAGTTTTCCCGAGACACAGAGGGTGCCTCAGTTAATCTCCTTCTTCAGTTTGGGAGATATCTTTGTGTCACAAATAAGGAGGAAAAGAGAAGAAATACGAGCAGGAGTCGGCCAATCAAACTTGTGCTGCCCTTCAGAGCGATCATACACTGGATCATGGGCTTCAACTCCACTGGCCTGCCCACTGCCCCTGAACCCAAAGTGATTAAAAATATTACCCTGGTCTTAAATATATTTAACACTGGGATAGTGTTCGGGGCCACTTGGGAAAATATGCTGATTCTCTCTGGGTTTGTAGCCAAACTTAATAATTTAATTGAAGTAACATGGCCCCTAATTTACCTGTCTGATGTATCAGTTTCACCTTATCTATTCCTCTCAGTATTTTGGTTCCCGTACTTAAACAGACCCACTTCAGTGCTAACCACAGGTAAACAGCTGTGAACTATCAACACACAACTCTGCCAGTGAACTCGAACACCCTTTTTAAAATGATTACAAACACATACACAAGCAGGCAAAAAAAAACCCCAAAAACAGCACCAGGGCTGGAGGATGAAGTGTTGGGAAATCACAGTTCAACTGCACCAGCTCACCAAGTTTAATGAGGTACACTGTCTCTTCCCAGGGTGCTCTATGTTCCATTCTCCTTCCTTCCAGGTTCTTTCAACACTAGGCTGAAGGCACACAGGATTTACACAATAATTATTCAGGTTCATGGTTTATAGCGAATGATGGGACCGATTCCAGGTGTAAGTTACTGTGCTGCAGTCAGTTTCAAACAGATCCTGCCCTCTTCCAATCTGGAGGTGTGTTGTCCCTGTATCGTTCAGACCCACCGGCTGTTCAGCTGCCTAGGACTCACTCCGAGACCTTTTTTGTCAGGCTGATCATCTCTGGCGTCCACATTTGCAAAAAAAAAACAGTCAGCAATCTGTTGCTGGCCACAACTCGTTCTGCACATCCTACCCACTGCTGAGCCAGCTCATCCCTCCTTCCCCACAGCGTACAAAACAACAGTGTAAACACAACTCCCAATGAGTTGCTGGCCTTTTCTGGAGCACTGTGTCCAGTTCTGGTCACCCTGCTATAGGAAGGGTGTTATTAAAACTGGAGAGGGTTCAAGTCGAGATTTGCCCGGGTGTTGCTGGGAATGGAGGGTTTGAGTTACATAGGAAAGGCTGGGACTTGTTTGACTGGAGTGTTGCAAGTGAGAGGTGACCTTATAGAAGTTTACAAAATACTGAGAGGAATAGATAAGGTGAATGGTCAGTGTCATTTCCCTAAGGTGGGGGATTTCAAAACTGGGGGACATGTTGTTAAGGTGAGAGACAAAAGATTTTTAAAAGACATGAAGGGGCAACTTCTTTTTTAACCCAGAGAGTGGTTCGTGCGTGGACTGAACTTCCTGAGGAAGTGATGGATGTGGGCACAGTTACAACATTTAGGGAAGTACATGAGCAGGAAATGTTTGGAGGGATAAGGACCAAGGCATGGCAGGTGGGACTAGTTTAGTTTGGGAATTGTGGTCAGCATGGACTGGTTGGGCCAAAGGGTCTGTTTCCATGTTGTATAACTGTGTACCATGTTTTTAAGAGTGCAGCAATTCCTTGCTCAGCCCTTGGATTTGAAAACAGCCTTTAATCCATTCCAATCATAGAACATTCCGGTGCAGTACTGGCCCTTCAGCCCCTCAATACTGCACCGACCTGTGAAACCAATCTGAAGCCCATCTAACCAACACTATTCCATTCTCATCCACACATTTATCTAATGACCATTCAAATGCCATTCTAGTTGGCAAGCCTACCACTGTTGCAGGCAGTGCGTTACACACCTCTACTACTCCCTGAGTAAAGAAACTACCCCTGATATCTGTCCTGTATCTATCACCCCTCAATTTAAAGCTATGTCCCCTTGTGCTATATCTGAGGAAAAGGCTCTCCCTGCCCACCCTATCTAACCCTCTGATTATCTTATATGTCTCTGTTGAGTCACCTCTCAACTTCCTTCCCTCTAACAAAGACAGCCTCAAGTCCTCAGCCTTTCATCATAAGACCTTCCCTCCATACCAGGCAATATCCTGGTAAATCTCCTCTGCACCCTTTCCAAAGCTTCCACATCCTTCCTATAATGCGGTGACCAGAACTGTACAGAATACACCAAACATGGCTGCACCAGAGTTTTGTACCTCTGCAGCATGACCTCGTGGCTCCAAAACTCAACCCCTCTACCAATAAAAGCTAACACACCATATGACTTCTTAACAACCCTATCAATCTGGGTGGCAACTTTGAGGGATCTATGTACATGGACACCGAGATCTCTCTGTTCATTCACACTATCAACAATCTAACCATTTACCCAGTACCATGCATTCCTGTTGCTCCTTCCAAAGGGAATCACCTCACACTTTTCCACATTAAACTCCATTTGCCACCTCTCAGCCCAGCTCTGCAGCTTATCAATGTCCCTCTGTAGCATCTTTCCATACTGTCCACAACTCCACCGACGTTAGTGTCATTGGCAAATTTACTCACGCATCCTTCTACACCCTCATCCAGGTCATTTGTAAAAATGACAAACAGCAATTGCCCCAAAGCCGATCCTTGCAGTACACCACCAATAACTGAGCTCCAGGATGGATATTTCCCATCAACCACCACCCTCTGTCTTCTTTCAGCTAGCCACTGTGTGATCCAAACCGCTAAATCACCCTCAATCCCATGCCTCTGTATTTTGTGCAATAGCCTACTGTGTGGAACCTTATCAAACACTTTACTGAAATCCATATACACCACATCAACGGTTTTACCCTCATCCACCTGCTTGATCACCTTCTCAAAGAACTCAATAAGGTTTGTGAGGCGCAACCTACCCTTCACAAAACCGTGTTGACTATCCTTAATCAAATTATTCCACTCTAGATTATTAGAAATCCTATCCCTTACCATCCTTCCCAACACTTTACCCATAACTGAAGTAAGGCTCACTGCTCCATAATTACCAGGGTTGTCTCTACTCCCCTTCTTGACAAGGGGACAATATTTGCTATCCTCCAGTCTTCTGGCGCTATTCCTGTAGACTATGACAACATAAAGATCCAAGCCAAAGGATCTGCAATCTCCTCCCTGGCTTCCCAGAGAATCCTCAGATAAATCCCATCTGGCCCAGGGGACTTCCCTATTTTCACACGTTCCAGAATTGCTAACACCTCCTCCTTGTGAACCTCCACCCTGTCTGGTCTAGGAGCCTGTATCTCAGTATTCTCCTTGACAACATTGTCATTTTCAGGTGTGAATACTGAAGAAAAATATTCATTTACCGCCTCTGCTATCTCCTCAGACTCCATGCTCAATTTCCCACTAATGTCATTGACTGGCCCTAATCTTGCTCTCGTCATTCTTTTATTCCTGACATACCGATAGAAAGCTTTAGGATTTTCCTTGATCCTACCTGTCAAAGACTTCTCACGTCTCCTCTTGACTCTTCTTAGCTCTCCCTATTTAGATCTTTCCTGGCTAACTTGTAACTCTCAAGCGCCCAAACTGAGCCTTCACGTCTCATCCTAACATAAACCTTCTTCTATCTCTTGACAAGAGATTGAACTTCTTTAGTAAACCACAGCTCCTGCGCTCGAACACTTCCCCACTGCCTGACAGGTACATACTTATCAGGAACACGCAATAACTGTTCCTCGAACAAACTCCACTTTTCAATTGTGCCCATCTTCTACAGTTTCCTTCCCCATCCTATACATCCTGAATCTTGCCCAATCACATCATAATTGCCTTTCCCTCAGCTATAACTCTTGCCCTGAAGTATATACCTATCTCTTTCCCTTGCTAAAGTAAACCTAACCGAATTGTGGTCACTATCACCAAAGTGCTCACCTACCTCCAAACCTAACACCTGGCTGGGTTCATTACCGAATACCAAATTCAACGTGGCCTCACCCCTTGGTGGCCTGTGTCAGAAAACCCTCCTGCACACATTGGACAAAAACTGACCCATCTAAAGTACTCAAACTATAGCGTTTCCAGTCAATATTTGTAAAGTTGAAGTCCCCCATAACAACAACCCTGTTACTTTCCATAAGACCATAGGAGTGGAAGTAAGGCCATTCGGCCCATCGAGTCCACTCCGCCATTCAATCATGGCTGATGGGCATTTCAACTCCACTTACCCGCACTCTCCCCATATCCCTTAATTCCTTGCAAGGTTCAGAATTTATCAATCAAACTTTCACTCCTATCCAGAATTATTATTGCTATCTTTTTCTCTACATCTCTGGAACTATTCGGAGGGCTATAGAAAACTCCTATCAGGGTGACCTCTCCTTTCCTGTTTCTAACCTCAGCCCACACTACCTCAGTAGATGAGGCCTCATCGAACGTCCTTTCAGCCACTG
Source organism: Hemiscyllium ocellatum (assembly GCF_020745735.1). Classification (NCBI taxonomy): domain Eukaryota; kingdom Metazoa; phylum Chordata; class Chondrichthyes; order Orectolobiformes; family Hemiscylliidae; genus Hemiscyllium; species Hemiscyllium ocellatum. Next base: position 23,151,239 of record NC_083440.1, on the reverse strand, counting down.
TAATACTGTCCTTGACTAACAATGCCACACCTCCCCCTTTTTTGCCATCTTCTCTGTTTTTACTGAAACATCTAAATCCCGGAACCTGCATCAACTATTCCTGTCCCTGCTCTATCCATGTCTCTGAAATGGCCACAACATTGAAGTCCCAGGTACCAACCTTATTCTGGAAGATCCTGGTGTTGAAGTAGACACACTTCGTACCACCTTCCTGCTTGTCGGTGAACTCTTGCGACCCTGACACCTCATTTCTGACCTCACTACTCTCAACCTCCTGGACACTGGAGCTACAATGCAGGTCCCCACCCCCCTCCTGAAGAGCATGAGCAACCCTCCTCTCCAGGATATTGGTACCCCTATGGTTCAGGTGAAGACCATCCTGTTTGTAGAGGTCCCACCTATCTCAGAATGAGCCCTAGTTACCCAGATATCTGAAACCCCCCTTCCTGCACCATCCCTGTAGGCATGTGTCCGACTCCTCTCTCTCTCTGTGCCTCACCTCGCCAGCACGTGGCACGGGTAACAAGCCAGAGATAACAACTCTGTTTGTTTTAGATCTAATCTTCCACCCTAGCTCCCTGAATTCCTGCCTTACATCCCCATCCCTTTTCCTACCGATGTCGTTAGTGTCTATGTGCACCATGACTAGAGGCTGCTCCCCCGCCCCGTCAAGGATCCCGAAAACATGATCCGAGACATCACGGATCCTGGCACCTGGAAGGCAACACGCCAACCGTGAGTCTCTCTCGTTCCCACAGAACCTCCTGTCTGTCCCCCTCACGATGGAGTCCCCAGTGACAAATGGTCTGCTCCTCTCCGTCCTGCCCTTCTGAGCAACAGGGACCCCCTGGCTTCCCCCGGTAAGTCACACCCCCTGAACAGTATCCAAAACGGTATACCGGGGGCAGGGGGACGGCCACAGGGGATCCCTGCACTCCCTGTCCACAATCCACATTTAAACAAAAAAGACCCGATCTGTACAACAGCATTCTATTGGCTCACAACCCTTTGAGTGATGACATTTCTCCTCATCACAGTCCTAAATGATCAGCCTTCTCTCTCTATCCTCTATCTGCCATATTTTAGATTCCTTGATCAGCAGAAACTCTCTGTCAGTGTCTATCTGACCTCAGGATGTCTCCCTGATGTCTAACCCCCCCACCCTCCCCTCCAGGAGAATTCACTCAGCATCATGTCACAGGCTGAAAGTGGATGGGCCTGCTCAGCACTCCAACCATGGTCACAGAGACCAGCATCCATCCCCCTCTCCTCCCAGGGCTGGGCTGAACACCTCATCTTCCACCTCGGAACACTTCAACCCCAGGGCATCAATGTGGACTTCAACAGTTTCCTCATTTCCCCTTCCCCCACCTCACCCCAGCTCCAACCTTCCAGCTCAGCACTGTCCCCATGACCTGTCCTACCTGCCTATCTCCCTTCCCACCTATCCACTCCACCCTCCCCTCTGACCTATCACCTCCATCCCCCTATTGCATTCTCAGTGACCTTCCCCCCAGCCCCACTCCCCTCTCACTGATCTCTCCACCCTGGAGGCTTCCTGCCTCTATTCCTGATGAAGGGCTTTTGTCCGAAACGCCAGTTTTCCTGCTCCTCAGACGCTGCCTGACCTTCTGTGCTCTTCCAGCCCCACTCTGATCCTCACTTTTCCATTGGACTGGAGCCAGGGGCTGCAGCACTTTCCTGGAGTGATGGCGTTAAGGCAGTCAGGATCTCTGGAAGCTGGAAAGGAATTCTGAGTTGGGTGACAGGACGCCAGGTGCGTCCACCCCCTGAGAAGCTAAACCGTTTGCCCTTGGATTATTCGGGAGATGGAGAACATCTTCAGGTTATCATTTCACACCAAATTTAAGAAAAAAAGGGGGAATGATCCTTGGAGGATTGAGCATGTGGAAGACAGAAGGGAAGTGGGAGCATTGTCATCCTCTGGACTTGCTTCACTGTTCCTGCTTTTGTATTTAGTGCTCATGACTAGTTCAGTTCTCCTGATTCTTTCAAAGAGAGGAGTTAAAGCAGGAAATTCAGGGCCGGAGTGATCTCCTGAACCCATCTTCACTCCTTAATGAAGCAACCTCTTTTTAAAAAGAATTCTGGTTATTTTCACCTTTACCCAGCAGACCTCGTGGTTTTGATGAGCCAGAGATTGTCTGCATCGGAATATTGTGTGGGATAAACTGGATGAGCTGGAGAATCCTCACCCATTGTGAGAAGTGGGTGGGGAGCGTAGACCCATCCATGTGGGAAAAGTGAGGACTGCAGATGCTGGAAACCAGAGCTTAGATCAGAGTGATGCTGGAAAAGCACAGCAGACCAGGCAGCATCCAAGGAGCAGGAAGATCGACGTTTCGGGCAAAAGCCCTTCATCCTCGGATGCTGGCTGATCTGCTGTGCTTTTCCAGCACCACCCTGATCTAGACCCATCCATGTGCCTGCCATACGATTTATATTATTGGCTGCATTCATACATTCCATTCTCCCTTCCACTGCTTCCTCCCTCCCGGAATACATTTCAGGCTTGGTCGACAGATCCATTCAGGGTATTGACCACCGAGGACATGGCAGGCGGCTTTAATGGGTAGGGAACGTGAAAAGGGGAGACTGGGGACTGTTGACAGGTTCCTGTTGTTGGGATGTCAAGTAAAAGGCAAAACAACATTTACAGGTTCCTGACAGGATTGAGAGAAAGCAAGGCTTTGCAGGGAAGCAGGTGAGAGAGGCAATGAGATGCTTTCAGGAACCCAGCAGAATGGGGATGCTGAGAGTTAAGAGGCTGCGTGGCCGTAATAGCATGGACTTCACCAAAGGTACATGGGAGAAGGAAGGTAGATCAGAGAACAGTGCGCAGTGAGACGGTGTGGGGAGGATAGCAACTGGGTTGTGGCCTGCAACAGTTCGAATTGCTGCTGTGCTATGTTTATTTTTAAACCTGTCATCGTGAGAGTGAGGAACTGCAGATGCTGGAGGTCAGAGTCGAGAGTGTGGTGCTGGGAAAGCGCAGCAGGTCAGACAGCATCCGAGGAGCAGGAGCATCGACGTTTCAGGAATAAGCCCTTCATCAGGAATGAGGCTTGTGGGCTGGGGAGGGGGGAACTGAGAGATAAATGGGGGGGGGGGGGGGGGGTAGGGTAGCTGGAATGTGAGAGGTGGATGAAGGTGGGGGAGAAGGTGATGGGTCAGAGAGGAGGGTGGAGCGGACAGATGGGGAGGAAGATGGACAGGTCAGGAGGGCGGTGCCGAGTTAGAGGGATGGGACTGGGATAAGGTGGGAGTATGGAAATGATGAAACTGGTGAAATCCACATTGATCCCATGTGGTTGGAGGGTCCCAAGTGAGAAGATGAGGGGTTCTCCCTCCAGGCGTCAGAGGGGGTGTTTAAGTGTTCAGGCATGTCCCAGAGATGTTCTCTGAAACGATCTGCAAGTTGGTGTCCTGTCTCCCTGATGTAGAGGATCTGCCAGAATCTACTCCCAGCCCACAGACTCCCACAGCTATGTGGGCAACACCTCCTCCCACCCTGCCTCCTGCAAAAATGCTCTCCCATATTCCCAGTTCCTCCGCCTCTGCCGTATCTGCTACCAGGAGAACCCATTCCACCACAGAACACACCAGATGGCCTCTCCTTCTGAGACCACAGTTTCCCCTCCCACGTGGTCAATAATGCCCTCCAGTGCATCTCCTCCACTTCCCGCACACTCCACCCCACCCAACGCATAGGAAAGACCCCCTCCCCCTCCCGGGTCCTCACCTTCCACCCCACCAACCTCCGTAAACATCACATCATCCTCCGCCACTTCCACCACCTACAAATGGTCGCTGGCCCCAGAGATAAATTTCCCTGCCCACCCCTATCAGCGTTCCTGAGAGACCATTCCCACCCTGACTCCATTGTCAGATTCATGTTCCCCCACCAACCCACCCTCCCCTCCTGGGCACCTTCCCCAGCCTCTGCAGGGAGTGTAAAATCTACACCTACACCACTCCCCTCGCCTCTGTCCAAGACCCCAAAAGATCCTTCCACATCTGACAGAAATTTACCTGCACCTTCACCTACTGTGTGCGCTGCACCCGAAGTGGTCTCCTCTACATCAAGGAGACAGGACACCAATGTGCAGATGGTTTCAGAAAACATCTCGGGGCAGCCGCACCAATCAACCCCACTGCCCCGTGGCTGAACACTTTAACTCCCCCTCCCACTCTGCCGAGGACATGCAGGTCCTGGGCCTCCTCCATCACCATCCGACGCCTGGAGGAAGAGCCCCATATCTTTCCTCATTATCCCAGTCCCATCCCTCCAACTCGGCACTGCCCTCCTGACCTGTCCATCTTCCTCCCCATCTGTCTGCTCCAGCCTCCTCTCCGACCTATCACTTTCTCCCTCACCTTCATTCACCCCCTCCCATTTATCTCCCAGTTGCCCCCCTCCCCTGCCCATGAGCCTCATTCCTGATTTATATCCGAAACGTTGACGGTCCTGCTCCTCAGATGCTGCCTGACCTACTGTGCTTTCCCAGCCCTGTGTGGCGGGAGCATCGTGGGCAGACCCGGGTTAAATGTGATTGTGCTTCATCCACAGTTGGCATCAGTCAGCTTCGTGATCCTGTTACAGTTGTTCACCGTGGCAGAGTTGGTGATCGCCATCGCATGTGCCATGATCATCGGCAAGAACCTGTTCCGGTGCTGCAACCTCAACACTGTATCGGTAAGAGGGCATCTCCAGGCAGACAGGCCTGGCAGCAAGAGGCAGGAAACAGGAACATGCAGTACCCACTCTCTCATAGGGCCGATTCAATCAACACTGGCAACACACATACAACAGAGACATCGCTGTGTAACAAACGGGGTTAATGAGCCCTGGGATCGATTCCATATGCACATCATAGAATAGAAAACCTCAAACATTTTTGTTAAACTTGCACAGGACTTTATAACAACACTCTTATACAGTTGTGCACATTTCCTGTCTCTGTATCACACTGGGAGTCACTGTGTACAGTCCATGTCTCTGTATCACACTGGGAGTCACTGTGTACAGTTCCTGTCTCTGTATCACACTGGGAGTCACTGTGTACAGTCCATGTCTCTGTATCACACTGGGAGTCACCGTGTACAGTCCCGGTCTCTGTATCACACTGGGAGTCACTGTGTACAGTTCCTGTCTCTGTATCACACTGGGAGTTACCGTGTATAGTTCCTGTCTCTGTATCACACTGGGGGTCACTGTGTACAGTTCCTGTCTCTGTATCACACTGGGAGTCACTGTGTACAGTCCCTGTCTCTGTATCACACTGGGAGTCACTGTGTACAGTTCCTGTCTCTGTATCACACTGGGAGTTACCGTGTATAGTTCCTGTCTCTGTATCACACTGGGAGTTACCGTGTATAGTTCCTGTCTCTGTATCACACTGGGGGTCACTGTGTACAGTTCCTGTCTCTGTATCACACTGGGGGTCACTGTGTACAGTCCCGGTCTCTGTATCACACTGGGAGTCACTGTGTACAGTTCCTGTCTCTGTATCACACTGGGAGTCACTGTGTACAGTTCCTGTCTCTGTATCACACTGGGAGTTACCGTGTATAGTTCCTGTCTCTGTATCACACTGGGGGTCACTGTGTACAGTCCCGGTCTCTGTATCACACTGGGAGTCACTGTGTACAGTTCCTGTCTCTGTATCACACTGGGAGTCACTGTGTACAGTTCCTGTCTCTGTATCACACTGGGAGTTACCGTGTATAGTTCCTGTCTCTGTATCACACTGGGGGTCACTGTGTACAGTCCCGGTCTCTGTATCACACTGGGAGTCACTGTGTATAGTTCCTGTCTCTGTATCACACTGGGAGTCACCGTGTACAGTTCCTGTCTCTGTATCACACTGGGAGTCACTGTGTACAGTTCCTGTCTCTGTATCACACTGGGAGTCACTGTGTACAGTTCCTGTCTCTGTATCACACTGGGAGTCACTGTGTACAGTTCCAGTCTCTGTATCACACTGGGAGTCACTGTGTACAGTCCCGGTCTCTGTATCACACTGGGAGTCACTGTGTACAGTCCCTGTCTCTGTATCACACTGGGAGTCACTGTGTACAGTCCCTGTCTCTGTATCACACTGGGAGTCACTGTGTACAGTCCCAGTCTCTGTATCACACTGGGAGTCACTGTGTACAGTTCCTGTCTCTGTATCACACTGGGAGTCACTGTGTACAGTCCCTGTCTCTGTATCACACTGGGAGTCACTGTGTACAGTTCCTGTCTCTGTATCACACTGGGAGTCACTGTGTACAGTTCCTGTCTCTGTATCACACTGGGAGTCACTGTGTACAGTTCCTGTCTCTGTATCACACTGGGAGTCACTGTGTACAGTCCCTGTCTCTGTATCACACTGGGAGTCACTGTGTACAGTCCCTGTCTCTGTATCACACTGGGAGTCACTGTGTACAGTTCCTGCCTCTGTATCACACTGGGAGTCACTGTGTACAGTTCCAGTCTCTGTATCACACTGGGAGTCACTGTGTACAGTTCCGGTCTCTGTATCACACTGGGAGTCACTGTGTACAGTCCCTGTCTCTGTATCACACTGGGAGTCACTGTGTACAGTTCCTGTCTCTGTATCACACTGGGAGTCACTGTGTACAGTCCCTGTCTCTGTATCACACTGGGGGTCTCTGTGTACAGTTCCTGTCTCTGTATCACACTGGGAGTCACTGTGTACAGTTCCTGTCTCTGTATCACACTGGGAGTCACTGTGTACAGTCCCTGTCTCTGTATCACACTGGGGGTCTCTGTGTACAGTTCCTGTCTCTGTATCACACTGGGAGTCACTGTGTACAGTCCCTGTCTCTGTATCACACTGGGAGTCACTGTGTACAGTCCCTGTCTCTGTATCACACTGGGAGTTACCGTGTATAGTTCCTGTCTCTGTATCACACTGGGGGTCACTGTGTACAGTTCCTGTCTCTGTATCACACTGGGAGTCACTGTGTACAGTCCCTGTCTCTGTATCACACTGGGAGTCACTGTGTACAGTTCCTGTCTCTGTATCACACTGGGAGTTACCGTGTATAGTTCCTGTCTCTGTATCACACTGGGAGTTACCGTGTATAGTTCCTGTCTCTGTATCACACTGGGGGTCACTGTGTACAGTTCCTGTCTCTGTATCACACTGGGGGTCACTGTGTACAGTCCCGGTCTCTGTATCACACTGGGAGTCACTGTGTACAGTTCCTGTCTCTGTATCACACTGGGAGTCACTGTGTACAGTTCCTGTCTCTGTATCACACTGGGAGTTACCGTGTATAGTTCCTGTCTCTGTATCACACTGGGGGTCACTGTGTACAGTCCCGGTCTCTGTATCACACTGGGAGTCACTGTGTACAGTTCCTGTCTCTGTATCACACTGGGAGTCACTGTGTACAGTTCCTGTCTCTGTATCACACTGGGAGTTACCGTGTATAGTTCCTGTCTCTGTATCACACTGGGGGTCACTGTGTACAGTCCCGGTCTCTGTATCACACTGGGAGTCACTGTGTATAGTTCCTGTCTCTGTATCACACTGGGAGTCACCGTGTACAGTTCCTGTCTCTGTATCACACTGGGAGTCACTGTGTACAGTCCCTGTCTCTGTATCACACTGGGAGTCACTGTGTACAGTTCCTGTCTCTGTATCACACTGGGAGTCACTGTGTACAGTTCCTGTCTCTGTATCACACTGGGAGTCACTGTGTACAGTTCCTGTCTCTGTATCACACTGGGAGTCACTGTGTACAGTTCCTCTCTCTGTATCACACTGGGAGTCACTGTGTACAGTCCCTGTCTCTGTATCACACTGGGAGTCACTGTGTACAGTTCCTGTCTCTGTATCACACTGGGAGTCACTGTGTACAGTTCCTGTCTCTGTATCACACTGGGAGTCACTGTGTACAGTCCCTGTCTCTGTATCACACTGGGAGTCACTGTGTACAGTCCCTGTCTCTGTATCACACTGGGAGTCACTGTGTACAGTCCCTGTCTCTGTATCACACTGGGAGTCACTGTGTACAGTCCCAGTCTCTGTATCACACTGGGAGTCACTGTGTACAGTCCCAGTCTCTGTATCACACTGGGAGTCACTGTGTACAGTCCCTGTCTCTGTATCACACTGGGAGTCACTGTGTACAGTTCCTGTCTCTGTATCACACTGGGAGTCACTGTGTACAGTTCCTGTCTCTGTATCACACTGGGAGTCACTGTGTACAGTTCCTGTCTCTGTATCACACTGGGAGTCACTGTGTACAGTCCTCTCTCTGTATCACACTGGGAGTCACTGTGTACAGTCCCTGTCTCTGTATCACACTGGGAGTCACTGTGTACAGTTCCTGTCTCTGTATCACACTGGGAGTCACTGTGTACAGTTCCTGTCTCTGTATCACACTGGGAGTCACTGTGTACAGTTCCAGTCTCTGTATCACACTGGGAGTCACTGTGTACAGTCCCGGTCTCTGTATCACACTGGGAGTCACTGTGTACAGTCCCTGTCTCTGTATCACACTGGGAGTCACTGTGTACAGTCCCTGTCTCTGTATCACACTGGGAGTCACTGTGTACAGTCCCAGTCTCTGTATCACACTGGGAGTCACTGTGTACAGTTCCTGTCTCTGTATCACACTGGGAGTCACTGTGTACAGTCCCTGTCTCTGTATCACACTGGGAGTCACTGTGTACAGTTCCTGTCTCTGTATCACACTGGGAGTCACTGTGTACAGTTCCTGTCTCTGTATCACACTGGGAGTCACTGTGTACAGTTCCTGTCTCTGTATCACACTGGGAGTCACTGTGTACAGTCCCTGTCTCTGTATCACACTGGGAGTCACTGTGTACAGTCCCTGTCTCTGTATCACACTGGGAGTCACTGTGTACAGTTCCTGCCTCTGTATCACACTGGGAGTCACTGTGTACAGTTCCAGTCTCTGTATCACACTGGGAGTCACTGTGTACAGTTCCGGTCTCTGTATCACACTGGGAGTCACTGTGTACAGTCCCTGTCTCTGTATCACACTGGGAGTCACTGTGTACAGTTCCTGTCTCTGTATCACACTGGGAGTCACTGTGTACAGTCCCTGTCTCTGTATCACACTGGGGGTCTCTGTGTACAGTTCCTGTCTCTGTATCACACTGGGAGTCACTGTGTACAGTTCCTGTCTCTGTATCACACTGGGAGTCACTGTGTACAGTCCCTGTCTCTGTATCACACTGGGGGTCTCTGTGTCCAGTTCCTGTCTCTGTATCACACTGGGAGTCACTGTGTACAGTCCCTGTCTCTGTATCACACTGGGAGTCACTGTGTACAGTCCCTGTCTCTGTATCACACTGGGAGTCACTGTGTACAGTTCCTGTCTCTGTATCACACTGGGAGTCACTGTGTACAGTCCCTGTCTCTGTATCACACTGGGAGTCACTGTGTACAGTTCCTGTCTCTGTATCACACTGGGAGTCACTGTGTACAGTCCCTGCCTCTGTATCACACTGGGAGTCACTGTGTACAGTTCCTGTCTCTGTATCACACTGGGAGTCACTGTGTACAGTCCCTGTCTCTGTATCACACTGGGAGTCACTGTGTACAGTCCCTGTCTCTGTATCACACTGGGAGTCACTGTGTACAGTCCCTGTCTCTGTATCACACTGGGAGTCACTGTGTACAGTCCCGGTCTCTGTATCACACTGGGAGTCACTGTGTACAGTTCCTGTCTCTGTATCACACTGGGAGTCACTGTGTACAGTCCCTGTCTCTGTATCACACTGGGAGTCACCGTGTACAGTCCCTGTCTCTGTATCACACTGGGAGTCACTGTGTACAGTCCCTGTCTCTGTATCACACTGGGAGTCACCGTGTACAGTCCCGGTCTCTGTATCACACTGGGAGTCACTGTGTACAGTTCCTGTCTCTGTATCACACTGGGAGTCACTGTGTACAGTCCCGGTCTCTGTATCACACTGGGAGTCACTGTGTACAGTCCCGGTCTCTGTATCGCACTGGGAGTCACTGTGTACAGTCCCGGTCTCTGTATCACACTGGGAGTCACTGTGTACAGTCCCGGTCTCTGTATCGCACTGGGAGTCACTGTGTACAGTCCCGGTCTCTGTATCACACTGGGTCCCCCACGCTGTTTGGTAGCACCTTCCAGACCCTAATCACTCACGTTTTTCTCTCATGTCTCCATTTGCAGCTTTCCCCAATCACTTTGTATCTGTGTCCCTGTGATTTTATATCCTCTCATGAACAGGAGGTTTCTCCGTCTCGACCATGTCCAGATCCCTCCTGATGGTGAATCCCTCAATCCAATCTCCACTCCATCTTCCCTCCAGCAATGAGACCAAGACCAGCTTCCCCAATCCTGCCACGTCCCTCAACATGGATCCATCCTTCTCCATGTATTCTGCATCCTCTCGAATCCCGTCCCAGTGCCCAGAGCCGGAGACAAAACTCCCATTGAAGTTTTATCCGTGGTTTACCATAATCCCAGGAATGTTGTGTTGTAGCAAGAAGCCATTGGCCCATCCTGTCTACACCAGCTGGTGAAATGAGCATCAGGACTTGGTGCTGATCTGCCACCTTTCCCCCAGAAACTCTCACATTATATCTGTTTAAATATTCATCTCGTATCCTGTTCAATGATGCTATTGAGCCGGCATAACTCAGACCCTAACTACTCGATGTGGATGTATATTGCATGTTCTCGATCCTTTTATGAATGGGATACGTTTGTCCCCAATTATTTACACAGACCCTGAATGATCTTTGTAAATTCTATCAGACCTCCTGAGAGACCTCTCCTCTGCAAGGATTACCTGAGCCTCTCCCATCTATCCTCTTCACTGGAGTTTCTCGTCCATTTGTGTGAATCTCTCCTGCATTCTGTCCAACAAGTTCACAACCTTCTGCAAATACGAAGCCCAGGGCGGTCTCCTCCGTGAGGTCTAACCAGTCATGTACAAGTTTGACATCACTTCTTGGCTTGTCTCCTCTCTGCCTTTATTGATAAAGCCCAGGATCAGAATCAGCAGCAGGAGGGGGACAGCGCTTTCTCAACCTGCCTTTTGCTGCTTTGAACTGTTCTCCTACAGGCACTTTATATAAAAATCAGACGCAACACTGCATCGCTCCGGGACCTGCAAGCAACCGAGTGATCTGGGACGATTGGTTGAGGTTCCTTCCGATAAAGGAGGGTTAGACTGTCGTGTTTTCCAATTACCCTAACCACCCATTTGTTTTTTGTTAAATGATTTTGCAGCCACAGTGAATGGACGCTAACGTGGTGAGGGAGCAGTTCCAGCAGGCAAGGGGAACGATAGTGGTTTAACTGGTCAGAAAGGAAGGAGGAGCAAACAACACGCGATTGGCTTTCTGTTTGAAGAGACTTGAAGAAATTGAGCACTTTGTTATTCTTTGCTGAACCTGAACAGGAATGTCTATTGATGTAAATGATCTTTTAATGTTTATAACAGAGTCTGGACGATCAGGGCGCGAGCTCTGTAAATTGCTTAAATATTAAACGTTGCATGGATTGAAAATGCATCAGCGTGTTTCAGTTTAACATATAGTCCGACAACATAATCACCTGGTCTGGGCCTCTGCTCACCCCACATCCTGACACACCCATCAAACTACCGTTCACACGGGCAGGGGGACACTGGTACACACCGTTCACGCGGGGACACTGGTACACACCGTTCACACTGGCAGGGGGACACTGGTACGCACCGTTCACACAGGGACACTGGTACACACCGTTTACACGGGGACACTGGTACACACCGTTCACACGGGCAGGGGGACACTGGTACGCACCGTTCACACGGGGACACTGGTACACACCGTTTACACGGGCAGGGGGACACTGGTACACACCGTTCACACGGGCAGGGGGACACTGGTACACACCGTTCACACGGGCAGGGGGACACGGGTACGCACCGTTCACACGGGCAGGGGGACACTGGTACACACTGTTCACACAGGCAGGGGGTCACTGGTACACACCGTTCACACGGGGACACTGGTACACACCGTTCACACGGGCAGGGGGACACTGGTACGCACCGTTCACACGGGGACACTGGTACACACCGTTCACACGGGCAGGGAGACACTGGTACACACTGTTCACACGGGCAGGGGGTCATTGGTACACACCATTCACACGGGCAGGGGGACACTGGTACACACCGTTCACAAGGGCAGGCGGACACTGGTACACACCGTTCACACGGGCAGGGGGTCACTGGTACACATCGTTCACACGGGCAGGGAGACACTGGTACACACCGTTCACATGGGGACACTGGTACACACCGTTCACACAGGCAGGGGGTCACTGGTACACACCGTTCACACAGGCAGGGCGTCACTGGTACACATCGTTCACACGGGCAGGGGGACACTGGTACACACGGGCAGGCGGACACTGGTACGCACCATTCACACGGGCAGGGGGTCACTGGTACACATCGTTCACATGGGCAGGGAGACACTGGTACACACTGTTCACACGGGGACACTGGTACACACGGTTCACACGGGCAGGGGGTCACTGGTACACACCGTTCACACGGGCAGGAGGACACTGGTACGCACCATTCACACGGGGACACTGGTACACACCGTTCACACGGGGACACTGGTACACACCGTTCACACAGGCAGGGGGACACTGGTACACACCGTTCACACGGGCAAAAGGACACTGGTACGCACTGTTCACACGGGCAGGGGGACACTGGTACACACCGTTCACACGGGCAGGGGGACACTGGTACACACCATTCACACGGGGTCACTGGTACACACCGTTCACACGGGGTCACTGGTACACACCGTTCACACGGGCAGGGGGTCACTGGTACGCACCGTTCACATGGGCAGGGGGACACTGGTACGCACCGTTCACACGGGGACACTGTTACACACCGTCCACACGGGCAGGGGGATACTGGTACACACCGTTCACACGGGCAGGGGGACACTGGTACGCACCGTTCACACGGGCAGGGGGACACTGGTACGCACCGTTCACACAGGCAGGGGGACACTGGTACGCACCGTTCACACGGGGACACTGTTACACACCGTTCACACGGGCAGGGGGAAACTGGTACACACCGTTCACACGGGCAGGGGGACACTGGTACACACCGTTCACACAGGCAGGGGGACACTGGTACGCACCGTTCACACGGGGACACTGCTACACACCGTTCACACGGGCAGGGGAACACTGGTACGCACCGTTCACACGGGCAGGGGGTCACAGGTACGCACCGTTCACACGGGCAGGGGGACACTGGTACACACGGTTCACACGGGGTCACTGGTACACACCATTCACACGGGCAGGGGGACACTGGTACACACCGTTAACACGGGCAGGGGGACATCCCCTACACCCCTTCCACCCCCTCCCTATCTCTGTAACCCCCTCCAGCCCCTACACCCCCTCCCTATCTCTGTAACCCCCTCCAGCCCCTACACCCCCTCCCTATCTCTGTAACCCCCCCCCCACCCCCTCCCTATCTTTGCTGTTTGCCGTCATTGTCTTCCTCATTCTCTCTGGCACTGGTTCTGAGAATCAAAATGTTCCTGCAAACTGCTACTTTCAAACAACTGTCCAAACCAGCCCAATCCCTGCCCGCCAGGGAGACCATGACAAACCGTTCCTCCTTGTGCTGACAACTTGTGATGAGATCCTGGCCGAGAAGGGTCCTGACAGAGCAAAAATGGGTGGGGTATACATACGGGTAGTTACTGATGGAGGAAGGTACGTGGAGGGAGGGAAGGTGGGGGGGGGAGGGCGCTGTTACGTCAGTGGGTGTAGGGGGTAAAGCAGAACAGGTGAACAGGGTGTGGACGGTGTGGGTGTAGACGGTAAAGCAGAACAGGTGAACAGGGTGTGGAGGGTGTGGGTGTAGGGGGTAAAGCAGAACAGGAGAACAGGGTGTGGGTGTAGAGGGTAAAGCAGAACAGGAGAACAGGGTGTGGAGGGTGTGGGTGTAGGGGGTAAAGCAGAACAGGTGAACAGGGTGTGGGTGTAGAGGGTAAAGCAGAACAGGTGAACAGGGTGTGGAGGGTGTGGGTGTAGGGGGTAAAGCAGAACAGGTGAGCAGGGTGTGGAGGGTGTGGGTGTAGGGGGTAAAGCAGAACAGGTGAACAGGGTGTGGAGGGTGTGGGTGTGGAGGGTAAAGCAGAACAGGTGAACAGGGTGTGGAGGGTGTGGGTGTGGAGGGTAAAGCAGAACAGGTGAACAGGGTGTGGAGGGTGTGGGTGTAGGGGGTAAAGCTGAACAGGTGAACAGGGTGTGGAGGGTGTGGGTGTAGGGGGTAAAGCAGAACAGGTGAACAGGGTGTGGAGGGTGTGGGTGTAGGGGGTAAAGCAGAACAGGTGAACAGGGCGTGGAGGGTGTGGGTGTAGAAGGTAAAGCAGAACAGGGTGTGGAGGGTGTGGGTGTAGGGGGTAAAGCTGAACAGGTGAACAGGGTGTGGAGGGTGTGGGTGTAGGGGGTAAAGCAGAACAGGTGAACAGGGTGTGGAGGGTGTGGGTGTAGGGGGTAAAGCTGAACAGGTGAACAGGGTGTGGAGGGTGTGGGTGTAGGGGGTAAAGCTGAACAGGTGAACAGGGTGTGGAGGGTGTGGGTGTAGGGGGTAAAGCTGAACAGGTGAACAGGGTGTGGAGGGTGTGGGTGTAGGGGGTAAAGCTGAACAGGTGAACAGGGTGTGGAGGGTGTGGGTGTAGGGGGTAAAGCAGAACAGGCGAACAGGGTGTGGAGGGTGTGGGTGTAGGGGGTAAAGCAGAGCAGGTGAACAGGGTGTAGAGGGTGTGGATGCGTGGGGAGGGTAAATCCAAGGCCATAGTCAGTATTCGAGGGAGATGTCTCCTGATAGACCTTAAGGGATGGCAGTGGGAGTAGGAAGGTGGAAGGGAAGTAAAGAGTGCACTGAGTGAGAGCAGAACAGAAGCATAGATAGTAAAGATAGAGGGAAGAGGGAGCATGCAGTGTGTGGCGTGCAAGGCAGGAGGAACAGGTCAGACTGCGTAGGAGGGAGAGCAATCGAATGGGTCAGGAGAGGAGAGAAAGGGGGAGAGTGTTGGTGATTACCTCAAGGGCTGTTAAAAGTCAATTGGGGTTGGACAATCAATCCTGTACAGAGCTGAAGATGCTCTGATCACAATAATGCATTTAAACAAGTGAGTGAGAGCGTGTGTGAGGGTGTTAATGAGTGACAGAGTGAGTGAAAGTGTTAATGAGTGACGGAGTGAATGAGGGCGTGTGTGAGGGTGTTAATGGGGAGCGAGTGAGGGTGTTAATGGGGAGGGGGGAGGGTGTGTGTATGGGTGTTAATGGGGAGTGAGTGAGGGTGTTAATGGGGAGGGGGGAGGGTGTGTGTATGGGTGTTAATGGGGAGTGAGTGAGGGTGTAATGGAGAGTGAGTGAGGGTGTTAATGGGGAGGTGGTGAGGGTGTTAATGGGGAGTGAGTGAGGGTGTAACGGGGAGTGAGTGAAGGTGTAACGGGGAGTGAGTGAGGGTGTAACGGGGAGTGAGTGAGGGTGTTAATGGGGAGTGAGTGAGGGTGTAATGGAGAGTGAGTGAGGGTGTTAATGGGGAGGTGGTGAGGGTGTTAATGGGGAGGTGGTGAGGGTGTAACGGGGAGTGAGTGAAGGTGTAACGGGGAGTGAGTGAGGGTGTAACGGGGAGTGAGTGAGGGTGTAACGGGGAGTGAGTGAGGGTGTTAATGGGGAGTGTGTGAGGGTGTAACGGGGAGTGAGTGAGGGTGTTAATGGGGAGTGAGTGAGGGTGTAACGGGGAGTGAGTGAGGGTGTTAATGGGGAGTGAGTGAGGGTGTTAATGGGGAGTGTGTGAGGGTGTTAATGGGGAGGTGGTGAGGGTGTTAATGGGGAGTGAGTGAGGGTGTAACGGGGAGTGAGTGAGGGTGTAACGGGGAGTGAGTGAGGGTGTTAATGGGGAGTGAGTGAGGGTGTAATGGGGAGTGTGTGAGGGTGTTAATGGGGAGGGAGTGAGGGTGTTAATGGGGAGTGAGTGAGGGTGTTAATGAGGGAGGGTGTTAATGAGGGAGGGTGTTAATGAGGATGTTAATGAGGGAGGGTGTTAATGAGGATGTTAATGAGAATGTTAGTGAGGGAGGGTGTTAATGAGGGAGGGTGTTAGTGAGGGAGGGTGTTAATGAGGATGTTAATGAGGGAGGGTGTTAATGAGGATGTTAATGAGAATGTTAGTGAGGGAGGGTGTTAATGAGGGAGGGTGTTAATGAGGGAGGGTGTTAGTGAGGGAGGGTGTTAGTGAGGGAGGGTGTTAATGAGGATGTTAATGAGGGAGGGTGTTAATGAGAATGTTAATGAGGGAGGGTGTTAGTGAGGGAGGGTGTTAATGAGAATGTTAGTGAGGGAGGGTGTTAGTGAGGATGTTAATGAGGGAGGATGTTAATGAGGGAGGATGTTAATGAGGATGTTAATGAGGGAGGGTGTTAATGAGGGAGGGTGTTAATGAGAATGTTAATGAGGATGTTAATGAGGGAGGGTGTTAGTGAGGGAGGATGTTAATGAGGATGTTAATGAGGATGTTAGTGAGGGAGGATGTTAATGAGGATGTTAATGAGGATGTTAATGAGGGAGGGTGTTAATGAGAATGTTAATGAGGATGTTAATGAGGATGTTAATGAGGGAGGGTGTTAATGAGAATGTTAATGAGGATGTTAATGAGGGAGGGTGTTAGTGAGGGAGGATGTTAATGAGGATGTTAATGAGGGAGTCAGTGACTGACGGAAGGTCCCTCCTGATGCTCTGCCTCGTGCTGATACTGTGCCGCGCCGCGCGGCCACGAGGCTGTGGCGGTTTAGAACGTGAGGCGCGAGGCGCCGGTTTGAAAACGGAGCGTGCCCCGTGCAGCGGCAGCGGCGGCGGCTGAGAGACATCGGGGGGGTAGGTAAGGACACACACCCCGCCCCCAACCCCCAACCGCCCAGCCCCCTCCCCCATGTATAAACATTCATATATTCACAAGGTGACACCGGCTGTGGGCAGCGGCTAGCATCCACCGGGAAACGGAAAGGCCAGGGAGAGGTATGTCACTCACCATCTGGGGGGCGGGGCTGGATTGGGCCAGGCGGAGCTCACCGCCCCCTGGGGGCGGAGCTGATTCTTGTGATCGTCACCATAGCCCCGCCCCCAAAACCATGACTCGCAGCCCACCCCGCCCCTTCACCTCACACTGACCTCCAGGCCTGGCCCCACCCCTTCACCTCACACTGACCTCCAGGCCTGGCCCCACCCCTTCACCTCACACTGACCTCCAGGCCTAGCCCCACCCCTTCACCTCACACTGACCTCCAGCCTGGCCCCGCCCCTTCACCTCACACTGACCTCCAGGCCTGACTCCGCCCATTCACCTCACACTGACCTCCAGACTGGTCCCGCCCCTTCACCTCAACTGACCTCCAGGCCTGGCTCCGCCCCTTCACCTCACACTGACCTCCAGCCTGGTCCCGCCCCTTCACCTCAACTGACCTCCAGCCTGGTCCCGCCCCTTCACCTCAACTGACCTCCAACCCGGTCCCGCCCCTTCACCTCACACTGACCTCCAGCCCGGTCCTGCCCCTTCACCTCAACTGACCTCCAACCCGGTCCCGCCCCTTCACCTCACACTGACCTCCAGGCCTGGCTCCGCCCCTTCACCTCAACTGACCTCCAGCCTGGTCCCGCCCCTTCACCTCAACTGACCTCCAACCCGGTCCCGCCCCTTCACCTCACACTGACCTCCAGCCTGGCCCCACTCCTTCACCTCACACTGACCTCCAGGCCTAGCCCCACCCCTTCACCTCACACTGACCTCCAGCCTGGCCCCGCCCCTTCACCACACTGACCTCCAGGCCTGACTCCGCCCATTCACCTCACACTGACCTCCAGACTGGTCCCGCCCCTTCACCTCAACTGACCTCCAGGCCTGGCTCCGCCCCTTCACCTCACACTGACCTCCAGCCTGGTCCCGCCCCTTCACCTCAACTGACCTCCAGCCTGGTCCCGCCCCTTCACCTCAACTGACCTCCAACCCGGTCCCGCCCCTTCACCTCACACTGACCTCCAGCCTGGTCCTGCCCCTTCACCTCAACTGACCTCCAACCCGGTCCCGCCCCTTCACCTCACACTGACCTCCAGGCCTGGCTCCGCCCCTTCACCTCAACTGACCTCCAGCCTGGTCCCGCCCCTTCACCTCAACTGACCTCCAACCCGGTCCCGCCCCTTCACCTCACACTGACCTCCAGCCTGGCCCCACTCCTTCACCTCACACTGACCTCCAGCCTGGCCCCACCCCTTCACCTCACACTGACCTCCAGCCTGGTCCCGCCGCTTCACGTCACAACTGACTCCTGGACCTGGCCCTGCTCCTGCCCTGTACCTCACCTCACCTTGCCTGCCCTTTGTCTGCACCCTGCCCCTGGGATCCACCCATTCCCTCAGGGTTCCCTCCCCCAACCCCAGAAATCAGAGAATACCTTCTGAGAAATCAGAGAGACGGTGATATGGGTTGGAGAGTGAGTTTCACACATCTGGGAGAGATGGTATCAGAGGTAACAGATAGGATGTGGATGCTGAGAGGTCAAGGATAAGGTGTCATAGGTTAGAGATTGGATACTATGTATCAGAGAGGGGGTGTGGGAGGTGAGAGGTCAGGGATAGGATTTCGGAGGGTCAGGGATGGGGTGTTGGAAGTGAGAGGCCAGGGAGAGGATGTTGGAGTGTCAGGGAGAGGGCGTGGGAGGTGAGAGGTCAGGGACAGGATGTTGGAGGGTCAGGGAGGGGTTGTGGGAGGTGAGAGGTCAGGGATAGGTGCCTGGGAAGTGGTGCATATGGAGTGGGCTTGGGTGGAATTTGTCAGCAAACAGGATGGTGGTGGGGATAGTATACTGGCCGGGCAGGTATGAGCCAATGCATGGGGCTTGGATCAGAGTCAGAGTCATGGAGTCGTGCAGCATAAACGGACCCTTCACGCCAAGCTGTGTGTGCTGACCAGCTTTGTCAAACCACACTCGTCCCATTTGCCTACACGTGGCCCATTACCCTCTAAACCTTTGCCATTTACATACCTGTCCAAACTACCACTTCCTCTGGAAATTTATTCCATGTATGCCCCACCCTGTGTGTGAAAAACTTTAAAATCTTTCTCTTCTCAGCTTAAACTTATGCTCTCTAGTTTTGAACTTTCCTACCCTCGGGGAAAAATACCTTGGCTGTTCACCTTAACTATGCCTCACAATTTTATAAACCTTGTTAAGCTCACTCCTCAACCTCTTACACAGCAGGGAAAAAAAAATCCCAGCCTATCCAGCTGTCTCCATAAGTCAAACCCTCCAGACTTGGTAACATCCTTGTAAATTTCTTTCTGTAGCCTTTCCAATTGAATAAAATCCTTCCAAACGCAGGGCAACAAGAACTGTACACAGCAATCCACAACTGGAACACTGCCAACCCCACTGGTCAGATTTGTCGTTGTTAAAGGGAATGGAAAGGAGTTGGCCCATGGGTAATTAGGTAGCTGGTAGATAAAAGCACTCAGTTGTGTAGAAGAGCACTTCAGGATATGAAGGGAATAAAGTGTTGGTCGGACCACTTTGTCTTTGATAGGGAGGGGTGTAGGTGCTGGAGGGAGTTACAGAGATAGGAAAGGACTGGAGGGGGTTACAGAGCCAGGGAGGGAGTGTAGGGTCCGGACGGGGTTACAGAGACAGGGAGGGGTGTAGGGGGGCGGAGGAGGTTATAGAGATAGGGAGGGGGCTGGAGGGGGTTACAGAGATAGAGAGGGGGTGTAGGGGGCCGGAGGGGGTTACAGAGACAGGGAGGAGGCTGGAGGAAGTGGCAGAGTTCAGTGATTGTCAGCACTGTATCACAGCACAGGTGTGAAGTGTGCTGTGGGAACCTCAGGAAGCATTGCTTCTTCACCTGAATGTCAGGGACACATCCCTGCTTCGGATCTCCTCTGGTGCCTCAGCTATTATGAAAGGTAATGTCTGCTGACTCTCAGTGTCAGGGCTACTCATACACAGACATCCGAGACTGCACATGCAACATGAGAGTAGTGAATGTCCTGTGGAACTGCTTGTCCCATTGAAATGTGCCTTGATACCAAAGTACAAAGGGATCTGGGAGCGCTAGTCGAGGATTCTCTAAAGGTAAACATGCAGGTTGACTCCGTGATTAAGAAAGTGAATGCAATGTTGTCATTTATCTCAAGAGGGTTGGAATATAAAAGCACCGTTGTGCTACTGAGACTTTATAAAGCTCTGGTTAGGCCCCATTTGGAGTACTGTGTCCAATTTTGGTCCCCACACCTCAGGAAGGACATACTGGCACTGGAACATGTCCAGTGGAGATTCACACGGATGATCCCTGGAATGGTTGGTCTAACATACGAGGAACGGCTGAGGATCCTGGGATTGTATTCAATTTAGAAGATTGAGGGGAGACTTAATAGAAACTTACAAGATAATACATGGCTTGGAAAGGGTGGACACTAGGAAATTGTTTCTGTTAGGCGAGGAGACTAGGATCCGTGGACACAGCCTTAGAATGAGAGGGGGTCAATTAAGAACAGAAATGCGGAGACATTTCTTCAGCCAGAGAGTGGTGGGCCTGTGGAATTCATTGCCACAGAGTGCAGTGGAGGCAGGGACGCTAAATGTCTTCAAGGCAGAGATTGATAGATTCTTGATGTCACAAGGAATTAAGGGCAACGGGGAGAATGCTGGTAAGTGGAGTTGAAATGCCCTTCAGCCATGATTGAATGGCGGAGTGGACTCGATGGGCCGAATGGCCTTACTTCCACTCCTATGTCTTATGGTCTTATGGTACTGAAAAGGTTGGGATCTGCTGATTGAGCTGACCTTGGTAACGTCCTTCTCTGCTGCCTGAGTACCAGGCAATGATGTACGTTGTCTAACTCGGTGTGCTTGTCCCAACAGGTGATGTCATCTGTACTTGATGCATGCTCTCCTTCCAATTTACTGCGAAATGATCGACGGCGCATGAGACATTTTGGTGTAAGCCACTTCTCTCCCTGTTTGTGTTTCATATGTTTACAGCTTTTAGTGTACAATCCTGGAGTCAGTCTCCACTGATCTGACGACAGGCAAACCCAAGGAACTGAGCTCTCACTCAAAGGACTGAAGTCCCAGAATCCAGGCCGGCATTCCTGATGTCAGTACCAAATGGAGCATTGTCATAATTCTAAGAGGCTTTAACAAAGTCAATGCTCAGAATCTCTTTCCCGCTTACTCCCCAAACACCACCTGGAGAGTTTGGGACAGGGTGACAGGGGTCACAGACTCATTGCCAAGGGGTCAGCCATTTTGGAGTGAGGTGAGGAGAAATGTCATCACACTGAGGGTTGTGAATCTCTGGAATTGTGAACCCCAGAGAGCTGTGGGTGCTCAGTCATTGAGTATATTCAAGATTGAGATTGGGGGATCATTGATCTTGCAGGGAGTCAAAGGATCTGGGCCCAGTGGACGTAGAAGATCGGTGATTGTCCTGAAGTAAAGTGAAGAGTCTCCAGGCGAAGCCCTACCTTTTCCTCATACAGAGTAATCGAGATGTACAGCACGGAAACAAACCCTTCAGTCCAACCCGTCCATGCTGACCAGATATCCCAACTAAACTAGTCCCATTTGCTAGCACTTGGCCCATATCCCTCCAAACCTCTCCTATTCATATGTCCCTCCAGATACCATCTTAAATGTTGTATTTCTACCAGGGTCCACCACTTCCTCTGGCAGCACATTCCATACCCGTACCACCCTCTGCATGAAAAGGTTGTCCCTCAGGTCCCTTTTATATCTTTCCCCTCTCACCCTAAACCTATGCCCTCTAGTTCTGCACTCCTCCACCTCAGAGGGAAAAACCTTGTCTGTTTATCCTATCCATGCCCCTCATGATTTTATAAAACTCTATAAGGTCACCCCTCAGCCTCCAGGGAAAACAGCCCCAGCCTATTCAGCCTCTCCCTGTAGCTCAGACACTCCAACCCTGGCAACATCCTTGTAAATCTTTTCTGAATCCTTTCAAGTTTCACAACATCTTTCCGATAGGAAGGAGACCAGAATTGCACACAATATTCCAACAGTGGCCTAACCAATGTCCTGTACAGCTGCAACATGACCTCCCAACTCCTGTACTCAATACTCTGACCAGTAAAGGAAAGCAAACCAAACGCCACCTTCACTATCCTATCTACCCGTGACTCTACTTTCAAGGAGCTATGAACCTTCACTCCATTGTTCAGCAACACTCCCTTGGACCTTACCATTAAGTGTATAAGTCCTGCTAAGATTTGTTTTCCCAGAATGCAGCACCTCGCACTTATCTGAATTAAACTCCATCTGCCACTCCTCAGCCCATTGGCCCATCTGATCAAGATACCATTGTATTGTGAGGTATCCTTCTTTGCTGTCCACTACACCTCCAATTTTGGTGTCATCTACAAACTTACTAACTGTACCTCTTTTATATAAATGATTTGATGTGAACAAATGACAAAAAGCAACTGATCCAGCACCAGATGGCACACTACTGGTCACAGGCCTCCAGTCTGAAAAGCAACCTTCTACCACCACCTCCTTCTGCCTTTGAGCCAGTTCTGCATCCAAATGGCTAGTTCTCCCTGTATTCTGTGAGATCTAACCTTGCTAGCCAGTCTACCATAAGGAACTTTGTCGAACGCCTTACTGAAGTCCATATAGATCACATCTACCGCTCTGCCCTCATTAATCCTCTTCGTTACTTCATCAAAAAACTCAATCACGTTAGTGAGACAGATTTCCCACGTACAAAGCCATCTTGGCTATTCCTAATCAGTCCTTGCCTTTCCAAATACATGTACATCCTGTCCCTCAGGATTCCTTCCAACAACTTGCCCAACACCGACGTCAGCTCACTGGTCTATAGTTCCCTGGCTTGTCCTTACTACCCTTCTTAAATAGTGGCACCACATGAGCCAACCTCCAGTCTACCAGCATCTAACCATCAATGATACAAATATCTCAGCAAGGGGCACAGCAATCACTTTCCTGGTTTCCCACAGAGTTTTCAGGCACACCTCATCAGGTCCTGGGGATTTATTCACTTTTATGTGTTATAAGACATCCAGCGCTTCCTCCTCTGTAATATGGGCATTTTATTAAGCTGTCACCATCTATTTCTCCACATTCTGTATCTTCTATGTCTTTCTCCACAGTAAATAGTGATGCAAAATACTCATTTCGTATCTCCCCACCTCCTGCAGCTCCACATGTAGGCTGTCTTGCTGATCTCTGAGGGGCCCTATTCTCTTTGTAGTTACCCTTTTGTGCTTGAATATATTTATATTTGGATTCTCCATAACACTACTTGCCAAGGCTATCTCATGTCCCCCTTTTTGTCCTCCTAATTTACCTCTTTAGTATACTCCTACTGTCCTCATACTCTTACAAACATTGATTCGATCGCTGCTGTCTGTGCCTGACATACTCTTCCTGACAAGTTCTGTCACAGAGAATGTCAAGTACACATATGATAATAGATCAGAACATTGATACCCAAGGAAAACTGCACTGTCAAAGCAGCAGTACTGAGGGAGTGCTGCAGTGTTCAAGGTTCAGCAATGGGGAGTGTTGGCATTGCATCCCATTGTTTAAAGGTGAGTTTGAGTGAACACTACACTGTCAAAGGTCAGTGCTGAAGGAGCGTCACATTATCAGAGGGTCAGTGCTGAAGGTCTGCCGCACTGTTGGAGGGTCAGCGCTGAGGGAGCGCCGCACTGTTGGAGGGTCAGCGCTGAGGGAGGGCCGCACTGTCGGAGGGTCAGTGCTGAGGGAGTGACCATTGTCACTGTCTTCATATTTTGCTCTGGCCATGCTTACCATCTGTTCCACTTGCTCTTTCCTTTTTGTCGTTAGCAAAAAAGAATTTCCAGCTCTTGTCAGTCCTGAGGAGCAAGTATTGAAGTGTTAACTCTGTTTCTCTCTTACAGGTCTTGTCAGACCTACTGAGATTCTCCAGTACTTCCTGTTTTTTGTTTCAAACAATTTAGCGTTTGTGGGAGTCTGCTCAGCACACATTTACTGTTCCTCCTCCCTGCATCACTATCAAGAAAATATGTCACTGTGGCACAACCAGGGTGCTTTGATGTGTTGACAGACCCAGCACAAATCGGTGCTGAACAAACTCAAAGGAATATTTCTTTCAAACTTCAGTTGTATAAATCTTCTTGATCAGCTGGTTTTTTTTGAGAAATGAGAAGATTATGTCATAGAACATAGATCAGTATAGGCCCTTCGGTCCTCGATGTTGTGCCAGTGTTTTATCTGACTCTAACCTACATTGTACTATCTTCCATGTGCCTATCCAAGAGTCGTTTGAATGTCCCTAATGTATCGGACTCTGTTACGACTGCCAGCAATGCATTCCATGCATCCACCACTCTCTGTTTAAAGAACCTACCTCTGACATCTCCACTAAATGTTCCTCCAATTACCTTCAAATTGTGCCCCCTCATGATAGACATTTCCCCCATGGGAAAAAGTCTCTGGCTATCCATTCCATTTATTCCGCTCATCATTTTGTACACCTCTATCAAGTCACCTCTCCTCCTCCTTCGTTCCAATGAGAAAAGCCCTAGCTCCCTCAATCTTTCTTCACAAGACATGCCATCGAGTCCAGGCAGCATCATGGTAAATCTCTAAAGCATTTTTCCTATAATGAGGTGACCAGAACTGAACACAATATTCCAAGTGTGGTCTAACCAGGGCTCTATCGAGCTGCAGCATAATCTCACAGCTTTTAAGCTCAATCCCCCTGCTAATGAAAGCCAACACAATGAAAGAGGTGGCACAGTGGCTCAGTGAATAGCACTGCTGCCTCTCAGCGCCAAGACCTGGGTTCAGTTCCAGCCTCTGGCAACTGTCTGTGTGGAGTTTGCACATTCTCCCCTTGTGTGCATGGGTTTTGCTCTGGGTGTTCCAGTTTCCTTCTATGTTCCAAAGATGTGTAGGTTAGGGTGAATTGGCCATGCAAAATTGTCCATAGTGTTCAGGGGTGTATAGGTTAGTCAGGGTAAATATTGGTTCGAAGGAATGGGTCTAGGTGGGTTACTCTTCGGAGGATCGGTGTGGACTGGTTGAGCCAAAGGGCCTGTTTCCACACTGTAGGGAATCTATACGCCTTCTTAACAACCCTATCAACTTAGGTAACAACTTTGAGGGATCTATGGATATGGGCCCCAAAGTCCCCCTGTTCCTCCACACTGCCAAGAATCCTGCCTTTAACCCTGTAATCTGCATTCAGATTCAATCTTCCAAAGTGAATGACTTCACACTTTTCCAAGTTGAACTCCATCTGCCACTTATCAGCCCATTTCTGCATCCTGTCAATGTCCTGTTGGAATCTACAACAGCCTTCCACACTATTCACAACTCCACCAACCTTCGGGTCATTGGTAAACTTACTAACCCACCCTTCCACTTCCTCATCCAAGCCATTTATAAAAATCAAAAAGGGCAGAGGTCCCAGAACTGATCCTTGCAGACCACCACTGCTCGCAGATCTCCAGGCTGAATACTTTCCATCTACTATCACCCTCTGTTTTTTATGGGCCAGCTAATTCTGTGTCCAGACAACTGGATTTCCCTGTACCCCATGCCTCCTTATTTTCTGAATGAGCCTATCATGGGGAACCTTATCAAACACCTTGCTAAAACAGCACATCCACTGCTCTGCCTCCATCGATGTGTTTTGTCACGCCCTCAGAGAATTCAATAAGGTTTGTGAGGCATGACCTGCCCCTCACAAAGCCATGCTGATGATCTCTAATCAAACTATGGTTTTCCAAGTAATCATAAATCCTGTTTCTCAAAATCCTTGCCAGTACTTCAGTCTTTCAAGATCAATTTGTCGTTTAACTCGTTGCTTCTCTGGTCTAACTGCCTCTCTGCCTCATCTGCAGGTCGTACAGGTCATGGTGGGAATAATTAACTTGACGTTTGGCGTCCCGTTATACTTTGCGGCCCCTTTTGTCATTGCCATTCGGCTGTGGGTCCCTTGGTGGCCAGGAATTCTGGTTTGTTAACTTTCTCAGTTTCATAGGCACAATAGATTGCTGAATATTCTTGTTCACTTCCTCTCAGTAAGCTATGAAGAGCATCATTTTGCACTTATTATATCCTTACCACATGCACACCTGCCTTTCTCAGGATTGTTCGTTGATGCAAAATCTGAGCCCCCCCCATCCCACTCAACCACTGGAACAATCACTGTGTTACATTTTGAATGTGTTAGTAGCTGTGATTTATTAAAATGTTTTTAGTCATTAAGAATACAATTCAGGATGACATTTTGCAATATAACGTTCCAGTGCGATCTCGTATCTCACTTTGCGTCCAATTTGCAGTAAACACCCTAGTGCCGTAATGTGGAGAGATCTGAGTGAGATGCTCAAGATCATGAGGGGTCTGAACAAAGTCAAGGCGGAGGAATTGTTCCCGTTGGTTGAAAAGAATATGTGGTGGTCTCAGTGAAACGTATCAAAATTCTTGGAGAGTTTGACAGAGACAACATCAAGAGGCCTTTAGCCCGCTTCCCGCCCTCGGCTGGCGAACTTAGAGATCATTGCAGTCTGGGGAAGAGGAGTCAGTTGGTTTGGACTGAGATGAGCATTGCTGACTTCCCCCTCTGCAAGAGCATTTTCTGTCCAGTGACTCCAACTGGCAATAATGGGCTCAGCAAATCTCCCCAAACAGCACATGGTCCAGGAGTTGCTGCATTAAAAATTTACCATGGAAGGGTTTAATTTGCTCACATTCCATTTTCCCTCATTTAGGGGAAATGTCCAAATTATTAGTCCCGTCCTTCTAAGTTGCTGGTAAAGCAATCTAACCAGCTTGTTACCAAGCAGTAGTGACTATCTTCCCAAAGTGGATTGTGTGTGAAATTGGATGGAGTGAAATCTGTCAATTGGCCAACAGCGTCTGACCGTCTCTTTGTTGCTTTGTCCCTGTTACAGTTTGTGATTTCAGGAGCACTGACAATGCTCAATGTCGACTCACCAGAACCACGTGTGGTAAGTACAGTAGCAAGCACCAGCATGAGGCACCAAGTGGGCCCTCTGTTAAACCGCAGCTCTGTGGGTCAGTGTATAGTATTCAGCCTCTCAAGGCCAGCACAGCTTAAGTTTAAACCCCCTTCGAATGGCACCATTAGGTGTCAGTATTAATGGTGACGTTC
The DNA here is from genome assembly GCF_020745735.1 of Hemiscyllium ocellatum. Taxonomy (NCBI): domain Eukaryota; kingdom Metazoa; phylum Chordata; class Chondrichthyes; order Orectolobiformes; family Hemiscylliidae; genus Hemiscyllium; species Hemiscyllium ocellatum. The sequence continues at coordinate 23,123,936 of NC_083440.1, read as the reverse complement.
ATTATGGGAGCGTATTGCAGGAGCGCTTGAATGTCAGAGATCCGGAACTGAGGCGACACTGCACAGTCGGAGGATCATTACTGAGGGAGTTCTGACTGCTGGAAGGTCATTACTGGGGGAGGGATGTACTGTTAGAGGAGTCACTCCTGAGGGAGGGCCACACTGTTGGAGGGTCAGTGCTGAGGGAGGGCCACACTGTCAGAGGGTCAGTGCTGAGGGAGTGCTGCACTTGTCGGAGGATCAGTGCTGAGGGAGGGCCGCACTGTCGGAGGGTCAGTGCTGAGGGAGTGCCGCACTGTCGGAGGATCAGTGCTGAGGGAGGGCCGCACTGTCGGAGGATCAGTGCTGAGGGAGGGCTGCACTGTCGGAGGGTCAGTGCTGAGGGAGGGCCGCACTGTCGGAGGGTCAGTGCTGAGGGAGTGCCGCACTGTCGGAGGATCAGTGCTGAGGGAGGGCCGCACTGTCGGAGGATCAGTGCTGAGGGAGGGCTGCACTGTCGGAGGGTCAGTGCTGAGGGAATGCTGCGCTGTCTTGAAGGTTGATGCTAAAGTGTATTCTCATAGCTTTCAAAATGGTTTGCTCTCCATGGAACAAAACTGCATCCTGAAAAAGACTCGTCGGATCAGATTTCCTTTTGCTCATTTCTTGCAAGGAAGACTGCAGAAATGATTGCAGTCAGGCCCTCCCATTGGTGATGAGGTGGCAGGTCACTGCATAAGGCTAACCTTCTGGGAGGCTGGACTACCCACATGCCATGGACCTAATGAACCCAGTAACTGGTGAAGGTGGTCCACCTTGCAAGCTGGTCCCCAACCCCTGCAACCTCCTAAGAACGGTGCATTCCTGCACTTGCTGCTTCTTGAACATCCCGTTTTTCAATTACTGTACCTTCACCTGCCTGCTGTCCCTCAACTCTGGATTTCCCTCCCTCAATCGCTTTATCTCCTTCTCCTACTTGGATTTCACTCTTTGATCAGATTTTTTTGTCGCTTGTTGAAATATCACCTTCAGTAGTTCAGGGTCAAGTTTGTGTCTGATGTACCCTTCTGTGAACCACCCCTTTGCAAAGCAAAAGGAGCTGTATGAAGACCAGTTGTTTTGATTGCGTTAAAGGGGCTAAGAACATCTGGATAGCTGGGTAGTCTTTGCTGTGTTGTAAGCTGCAGTCATGTGGATATTTTGTTTCTATACTTGCTGATGTAAAATCTATGTGAGAGTGGCCAGATTCTCATCCTTCACCTGTGCCTTTGTTGATTTACAGAAAAAGTTAGCGATGATCTTTAATTTCATCAGTGCGGTTGCAGCAGCCCTTGGAGCTGTGGTGTACATCCTGTCAACCATGATATCTCGATACTACTTATGGGTAAGGGCTGCCTTTGCTTCAGATCTTGCACCACTTGTTGGTGTGTGTGTGTGTGCGCGCGCCCCCTAGCACCATTCTCGGCTTCTTCTTACCCTTGTGGCAACATTTCCCACACATGCACAAGCATGATACTGTGGAACCTTCCCTGCATATCCCTTTCAGAATCTCCAACACGTTTGGAAGGACTGAGGAAGAGCAAGGAATTAACCCACCCAACGGGCTAATTTGCTCATGGGCAAACCCCAGCGCCAACCTGGGAGGCCGATGCCATCTGTCTAGATTGCTGAGGTAGTGAGATTGCATCAAAAGGGGCCGAATGGCCTACCCTCTCTGTTTCAGCAATCCCCCGCTCCCTCCCACCCACCCACAAGCTCCGTGGGGGTCATTTAGCTCAGTTGGCTGGATGGCTGATTTGTGACGCAGTGTGATGCCAACAGCATGGGTTCAACTCCCATCAGCCGAGGCTGAGCTTTCCATGAAGGACTCTCCTCGCCTGAGGAATGGTGGCCCTCGGCTTACATCATCACCAATCATCTCTCACTCTCTCTCTTTTTCTCTCTCTCTGAGGAGAGAGCAGCCCTACGGTCTGGTAAGACTATGGCGACTTGACTTGACAAGCCCCATGGCATCACCAGGTTCTGCTAGTATTCACAGGGTGGTGGTTTCTTAAAAATAACTTCCTATTTTCTGTCGTAACTTAATCTGATTTCCATTGTGTATCTCTAGCTAAAACAGAAAGTGGATTGCTGTCAGTAGCTTGTGACTGACCAATGTTGTTTTATCTTTCCTTACCCCTCCACAGCGATCACCTATGCTGATATTGGTTTTGCTTTTCATGTATTGTGTGGTGGAGCTGATAATAGCTCTTCTAGTTGGCATCATCCTCTGTAAAAACGTAAGTAATGGATGCGACTCGGCCACTTGAGCAAGAAAGCTGCACTGCAGCAATATGGAAGGACAGGTCAACCTTGGAGGGAGAGCGGTTTCGCTTCCTCCCTGCACTCGGAGGGTTCGATTACAAGGAGAGATCACACAACTTAGGGTTACATTAGGATTGAGAACTTTAAGGCATGTTTTGATTTAAGTTTAAAAGACATTACGGTGAGCAGAGAGAGAAATTATTTCCACTGGTTTTGGCTGATGGTTGGTGGTGGGGGAGGGGAGGCGAGGTACTGCCTATTGGAGCTGTAGCTGTCAGAAACGAAATGAGGAAAGCCTTCAACACTCAGGGACAAAGAGGTTGGGAAATTCCTCTTCCCCAAATGGCCATCAGTGCCGGAGCAATTGTTAATTTTAAATCTGTGAGTGTTAACTTTCCCCATCATTCTTTAAAGTTAAGGAATGTGGGGTAAAATCACGGATCAGCCAGGGTCTTGCCAGGCAGGGGCCGAATGGCCTCCTCCAGTTCCTGTATCCAGTGACAGGTCTCTCAGACGTACACAGATTGCAGTGGAAGTTTTGTCACCAGATGGAGCTGACAGAGGTGAATGTGGTTGACAGGAGTTGCACAGACCAATCACCGGGAGGGGTTGTGTGTCACTAATCCAGCACTGTCCATGACATCTGGGAGTGCTGTTTTTAGAAAGGACCTTCCCTCCCTCTCTCAGGAGGCCATGAAAGATTCCATTGCACTATTAGAAGAACAGCAAATGGGATTTGGCCCATTATTCGGGGCCCAGTCTTTTCTCTCAGCACTAAACTGGGGCAGCACGGTGTCTCAGTGGTTAGCGCTGCTGCCTCACGGCACCAGGCAGCTGGGTTCGGTTTCACCCTCGGGCGACTGCCTGTGTGGAGTTTGCACATTCTCCCTGTGTCTGCGTGGGTTTCCTCCAGGTGCTCCGGTTTCCTCCCACAGTCCAAAGATGTGCACATTAGGTGAATTGGCCACGCTAAATTGCCCCGTAGGGTCCAAGGATGTGCAGGTTAGGTAGATTAGCCATGGGAAATGCAGGGTTACAGGGATAGGGGGGTGGAGGAGATGAGTCTGGGTGAAATGCTCTTCCGAGAGTCAGTGTGGACTGGTTTGACCAAATGGCCTGTTTCCACACCAGTGATTCTGAGTAAACACAGACTGTTCAGTCATTATTTGCTGCTAGTTTCTTCACATTGCAACATTTCATAGCGCTCGTCATTGACTGTAACAGAACCCAGCAGTGCCTGGAGCTTGTGAAATGTGGTGTCTGAGAGGAAGTTATTTCCTTCCTCATGGGTCAGTGGTACAGTTCTGGATGGTAGGTGACAACAGACATTGAAATGCAATAAGACTTAGTCCAACTTGTTTTTTTTAACAGTTATCTGATGAAAGAGTATACGATGGGTTTAGGGTTAGTGTGGAAATCTTTTTGATTTTCTTAGGGCAAAGGGTAGCTGCATCCATTGGATGTAAAGTCTGCAACGTGTGGTTATCCAGAACTGCAGGTAATTCATTTCAAAAGCCAGTTCCGATGAGCAGGCCACTGGTTGGGCAATTTGCTGTACATTTAATGGATGCCGAGGAACAGGAGCAAGTAGGATGCACCAAATTGTACTTATTCATGTTGCCAGTTTGCAATTCCGAGAGGGCGCCCTTATCCTGTGGGGAGAAGACTGGATTGACAGAGGACTTTAAGATTATGAAAGGATTCTGTATGTTCTGTGACCACATATCGCCCCAGCCCTCCGATTGACAACCAGGCCATTCGGCCCAGCTGCTCCCTGCTGGTGCTTGTACACAGATTCTTCTCCTCTTCAACTCACCCCCACCATCATGTCCCTCTGTTCCTTTCTCCCTTTACCCAACCTTTCCCTTAAACAAATTGACAATATTCTCCTTGACCACCTTCTCTGGCAGCGTATTCCACATTCTGCCCACTTTTCTCCTGAATTCCCAACTGGATTTATTAGTGACTGTCTTATATGCATGGTCTCCTTGTTCTGGTCTCTCACTCATGAGAGGAAATGGCTTCTCTGTGTCTACTCAGAGCAGCTGGGCTGAATGGCCTGGTTGTGAATCAGAGGGCTGGGGCGATGTGTGGTCACAGAACTGACAGAGTCACACTGATGATTGCTGATGGCCATGCTCATCATTGGACAGTATTGGAGTAAAGAGGAACTGGAGTGTATTACAGACACAATCCACATGACCTGTTTCTCCAAATTGTCACCTCACCCCAGGTCTGTGCAATTAAAACCTGGACAGGGCCACTTTTCCCAACTGAGTTTGAATCGTAGGCCTGTTGAACTATTGAGGTGCTCTGGCTGTTGTGTTTCTGGTGCTAATTTACAGCTTGTACTTTTTGAACAGTAATGAAGAGGCCTGAGGGACGGAGTGATGCTCAGAGCTTTGAGTTCCAGGCCCCAGGACAAATGCAGAGTTGCTTGCCTCGGGGTGGGAGCTGGACCTTAAACACCCAGGAGCCTCGCTATGGAGAAAAGCAATGTCCCTTTCAGACACCCAGAGCAGGGTTCAACAGAAAATAGCCTTCACTGCAAAAAGGGGTAACTGCCTGCAGTCCTGCTGAGTGAGCAGATACTCTGTATATATTTAAATATTAAAGTTACATGTATGGAGATATCACGATATGGCTAGTCTGTTTGGCAACTGTTTAATAAAGAGCAGACTTACTGATATATAATTATTAAAAGCACTAAGTGCGTGAAACCATCTTCTCTGTACTAAAGATCTGTTGAATTTATCCACATAGAATATATGGTACAGAAATAGTCCATTCTGCTCCAGACAAGCCTCCATCCCCCTTACTAACATATTCTCCCATTCCTTTCTCCCTCATGTGTTTATCCAATTTCTCCTTAAACACATCAACACTCTTCCCCTTGGTCATGCCATGTGAGAGCAAGTTCCACAATCTCCCACTTCTCTGAATTCTCAACTGGTTTTCTTTCTGAATGTCTAATATTGATAGCCCCCCCGTTCTGGTGTTGTCCGTAAGGGGAAATGGTTTCTCCGTGACTATCCTATCAAACCCCTTCATAAATTTAAAGACATTCAAATGAAAAAAGGCAATTTGTATACAGTGAGTGGTTAGCATCTAGAATGTACTGCCTGAGAGTGCAGGGTCAGTCAAGACTTTCAGAAGGGAATTGGATCATTATCTTTGGGGAAAGGTTACGTACTGGGTGAGGTGAGTAACTCTTACAGAGAGCTGGTACAGAGCTGACAAGCTGAATGGCCTCCTGGGCTGAAAGTGTACCATGATTCTATCAGGACAATCCTCAATTTTATCCTGGAGGGATATGGAGAACATGAATATTCAGGGCACGTCAAATGTGATATGGTGGCCAGAACCTGGCATGGTAACACCAAGCGTGCTCGAGTACTGCCAACTTGTAAGGAGATCTATGGATCCACCGAGTCCATGCTGCTTCTCGAGATCAGCTCTCGTTCCCCCTTCTGTCACTGTAGTTCTGAAAGTTTATTTCCTTCTGGTGACTGTTCTGTTTCCTTTTGACATAATTGACCGTTTCCAAATCTACCATATTGGTAGGCTGTGAGTTCCAGCTGATTGCCGTTCATCAGAAACGGCACTTAGGTCTTCAGAATAGGCTCACACACTCCCTCAAACTTGCTCTGCCATTCAATAAGATCATGGCTTATCTGACTAAAGCCTTAACTCCACCTTCCTGTCCGACCTCCTAACCCCGCACTCGTCAGTTGCTGCAACTGAGGTTTCAGGCCTGTGCTGCCTTTGTCTAGTGCTGCAGATCACAACATATACTTCTAAAAACATCTTTTACTCAGTTACTGTAATAGCCTATATACATATTCCATATTGACCTATATATGTTCCGTACTGATCTATCCGTTTCTGAATAAAAAGCAGCCACACAGGATTCTTTAATAATTGACAAGACTTATTTATTATAAAGCAAGACTTAACAAAGAAGCAAGCTAATTAACAGCATATGGAATATGACAGTATAAAATATATGATTCTAATTAAAACTCAAACACAAACAGTCCAGTTAAAGAAACTAAAGAATAAAGCTTTATCTGCTGAGATCAGCTCTACACATAAAAATACTTTGGCTAAATTGTTAATTTGTCAGAAGATAAAGGTAAAATGAATTTTCCAAATGACGTTTGGTCTCACGGCCTAACCCGTGTAGATGAGTGACATATGGTCATCACCGGCACCTTTCAGAAGCAGTTCATTCAGAAATCATCTGTTAGAATTCTTCCAGAAGCTGCTCAGAAAAATAGCTGCATGAATTTTCAGCACTGACACCGGATTCGCTGAAATATTGTCAAAACTGATGGAAGAGCAGTTGTTAAGCTCAGCACCAAATGAATTCCAACAGTGTCAAATAGCCACAGCCCCTGACAGCTATGAATGTGGCCACACGATCTCCAATAAACAAACCAAAGCAGTTTGCTTAAGATCTGTCACTTCCAGTAGGTGCCTTTAAAAAAATGTCCAAACTGTCCTTCTCGTGACCTTCTTAAAATATCACTGTTAATACCTTCTCAGTCTTTTAAGTGAACCAATTATTTTAATAACATTGCTCCAAAAAATAATATTAACAAAGGACATATCTTCATTTTCACATACTTTTAAAATATGTTTCTTTACAAAGTGTACAAAGAAAATTAAGACACATTTTCATTCAGCCTTTATATATAGTAAATGCAATCCTGCCCGATTATCATTTTGGTACTCAGATAATAAAAAAGAATTTGAAGTAGATTCATAGAGTTCTGCAGCATGGAGATAAGCCCTTTGGCCCAACTGGTCCATCATTGACCAAAATATCTGTCCACGCTAACTCCATTTCCCTGCATTTGGCCCATAACCTTCTAATCCTTTCCTATCCATGTATTTGGCCAAATGCCTTTTAAATGTTGTTAATATACCCGCCTCAACCACTTCTGCTGGTTTTGCTTATTGAATCATATGCGTATCACCCTCTATGTAAAAGAAGTTGCCCATTGGGTTCACTTTTACTCTTTCTCCTCTAACCTTAAACTGATGCCCTCTAGTCCGCAATCATAGGAAAAAGACGGAGTGCATTCACCCTATCCAGGCCTCTCATGATCTTATACACTTTGAGAAGATGCCACCTCAGTCTCCTATGCTCTAAAGAAAAATGTCTTAGCTTGTCCAACTTCTCCCTATACCTCAGACCATTGAGTCCTGGCAACATCCTTGTAAATTTCTCTTGCACTCTTTCCAATTTGGACAAATCATCAGCAATTGCATTGTTCTTCTCACAATGCAGATAATCTTTAAATGGAAGGGCTGTAATTCTATTGAAATGCTATGGCATTCTGGTTTTTGAATCATTCCACAGGCTAAGAGTTTGTGATCAGTATATACTGTATACATTTCTCCCTGTAGTCATGTTAGACATGCATTCCAAAACATTGAACAGCTAGCAGTAGTCCTAAACTTTCTTTTCCAAGCATACAGTATTTCTTTTGATCATTTTAGAAACATATCCCACTGGTTTCCCTATGCCAGCATTTTGTAATAAGATTATAGTACCCCCAAACCATTAGTGTCAATTGCTGCCTTTGTGCAGTCAACACTGGTTCACTCATCAAAATCGCCTTCAAACTCTTAGAAAAATGCTTGGCTTCCCTTGATCTCATTATCTTGGCTTTCATTTGTAGGAAATCAGCCAACAGAGCAACTAGGAGCATTGAGGTTAGGTGTTGTCTGTGTGGAGTTTGCACATTCTCCCCGTGTCAACGTGGGTTTTCTCTGGGTGCTCCGGTTTCCTCCCACAGTCCAAAGGTGCGCAGGCCAGGTGAATTGGCTGTGCAAAATTGTCCCATAGTGTTAGGTGCATTAGTCAGAGGGAAATGGGTCTGGGAGGGTTATTCTTCGGAGGGTCGGTGTGGACTGGTTGGGCCGAAGGGCCTGATTCCACACTATAGGGAATCTGACCTAATCTAATCTAATCAAAGTTGGTGTAGAAGCCACACTCCCCCAAATCTTTCCCTACAACCTCATGGTTTCTCATTAGATTTAGAGTCAGGGCACTCTACCAAATGCTTGTACTTCTGTTCTTACCTATTACCTGCCTTAGATAGATTACACACACTTTTGCAAACAGATGGTGGTTTATTTTAAATCATGGAATCCCCACAGTGTGGAAGCAGGCTAGTCAGCCCATTGTATACATGCCAGCCCTCAGAAGACCATCCCAATCAGACCCATTTTCTACCCGATCCCTGTCTTTCCCACAATGAATCCACCTAGCCAGGATACCATGGGGCAATTCAGTATGGCCAATCCACCTAACCTGCACATCTTTGGACTGCGGGAGGAAGCCAGAGCACCAGAGGGAAATCAAATCAGACACTGGGCAGAACATGCAAGCTGAACAGACAGTTTCCTGAGGATGGAATCGAACCCAGGTCCTAGAGCTGTATAGCAGCAGTGCTACCCACTGAGTCACTATGCCATCCAAAGAATCACTTTGCAGAAAGGCTGCCTTTTGATTAAGTTACCAACAAGTCCACTCTGGCCCACCCAGATCCATGCCCCTATTTACCCTTAATACACCGAATACTATGGGCAATTTAGCGTGGCCAATTCACCTTGCATGCACATCTTTGGATTGTGGGAGGAAACCAGAGCACCCGGAGGAAACCCACACAGACACGGGGAGAACGTACAAACTCCTGAGGTTGGAATCGAACCCGGGTCCCTGGCTCTGTGAGGCAGCAGTGCTGACCACTGAGACACTGTGCCTCCTTAGTGTGATAAAGCCAATATCTCTTAAATGATGGCATTTCAGAGGAACCGGCCCCTATACATTTAATTAATCTATTTTAAAAATAAGTGAGGCTCTGCCAATGCAGTCTGGGAAATGAGGAGTTGTCAGGGAGGTTACCTCTGATGCTGCACTGACCACTCTGGAGTCTGTGCAATATACAGTGGCACTGAATGGGCTCTGTCTGCACTGCCTGGGGTTCTACCACGCCCCTCCCTCCAGGTGAGGGAAGCAGCACAACGCATGCGCAGGTCGGTGTCCCGGCGGCCGGCTGGAGAGACAGGGCGCATGGCAGTGATGTCATCACGTCGAGGTGCGACGACGTCAGCGCATGCGGCCTGGCGGTGGGAGACGGTTTGGAGCGAGAGCGCACGAGGCGAAATTTAAAAAAAAGAGGGAAAGAGGAAAAGAGGGAAGGTGAGACCCCGAGAAAGGAGAGAGAGAGAGGGGGGAGGGAGAGAGAGAGGGAGAGGGAGGGAGAGAGAGAGGGGGAGGGAGGGAGAGAGAGAGGGGGATA